>NC_044381.1:32443706-32744874 GCF_006542625.1 Nomascus leucogenys
CCAAACACCGCATGTTCTCACTCATAGGTGGGAATTGAACAATGAGAACTCATGGACACAGGAAGGGGAACATCACGCTCCAGGGATTGTTGTGGAGTGGGGGGAGGGGGAAGGGACAGCATTAGGAGATATACCTAATGCTAAATGACGAGTTAATGGGTGCAGCAAAACCACATGGCACATGGATACATATGTAACAAACCTGCACATTGTGCACCTGTACCCTAAAACCTAAAGTATAATAATAAATAAAAAATAAATAAATAAATAAAGGATGAGCTACAAGCTATATGTTTTTCTGTCCTGATATGTCACTTATTAAGTTTTGCACCATCCATAAAATTTGAGGTGTTTTACAAGAAATATAAAATAAAATAATAGTTCAAAAATACTTCTAGTGATTTTAGACCAATTAATAAGGAAACAAAGGTAAGAGGGAGTCAAGATTCCTGGAAAAATTTTAGCTCTGGTTGTTAAGTGAATTACGACTTCATGTCCAAGAGCGAGGAACCAGGAGAAAGAGCAGAGTTGGACAGAGAATAACGGAAAACTTGCAGTCCAAAGACCTTTGCAGTAGCTTCTGCAGATGAAGCGTATAATTTAAATAGTGGTTAGAATTTGCTATGCAAATATTCATAATCAACTTGGCATCACCCTAACAGCAGAACATTATATTGGTTGATTATTAGAACACACACATATCTTATTTGCTGAGCAGCAGCTGCAGGATCTTAAATTAAACCATAGTTAAAAAACACGACCACTTCCTCCAAGACTTTATAATTTCATTTAAACAGAAAACTCATTCCATCATCCAGCTACTCAAATGAAAAAAAAAAAACTGCAAAGAATTTATAGAGAGGAGAGAAAAAGGAGTTCAGCTTCTAGATGTAGTTGATAGAAATTGCTAGACGGCTGCAATTTTAGTCTATTTCTAAAATTGTAAGAACAACAATAACACTATAAGAATGAGAGATAAGCATAGAGAATAATCTAGCTGTGTCAAGGCTAAGTGAGTCATCCCCACCCTTTTGATAATATTTGCCCTGAGGATGTATTTCTTCTTCTTCTATTATAATTCTATAAATAATTCTTTTGGAAACAGAATGAAAAAGCAAGCACAGCAGCAACCTACTTATTCCAAAATTGGGATCAGATATATTTTCTCATTTGAAATGTAAATGAGAACTAGGACAAAAGTAAGGAAATAACAAAGCAGTGAAGCTGGTTAAAAAAAAAACAAACCCAGTACTAAAATTTATATATCTTTCTCAATGGAGCAATATTCAAGTCCTCACTCAGCACTTATTTGATGGCATCATTTCACATCATTGTAATAAGTATGGTGAGCTAGTTTTCCTAACAAACCTTGGAGGCAGTGAGGCATAGTGGAAAGAGCAAAGTCTTCTGATTCATGTATTAGTTTGTGAATGTCTCAAGAAAGGAAATCTAGTATATGCCATATATCTTGCACTGTATATTCTCAATATTGTTAATATATGCTGAATAATATCTGTACAACATGCAACAAGGAACTCTGCATTTGTCATGTCACCCCCGTGAGCCTTTCTCAGTTGCAAAATGATGAAAACACAATCCGACAGAGGCACACAACCTGTACAACATGCAACATGGAACATTGCATTTGTCATGTCATCCCTGTGAGCCTTTCTCACTAAATGAGATTTAAAATCATCCAGCACAATGCTTAGCACATGGTACATATCTTGTGGCTGCTAGTTCTTAACTCATAGTACGTTAGCAGTAGAAAATTGGGAGGCTAGGGAAAAAGGGCTGCTGGCATTGAGAACATGAAGAGTAGTGGCTGCTGAGAAACAAGTAGTGAGACATACAGAAGAAAAGATGATTAAAATTTAAGTACAGGAGTCAACACAATTTTAGAAAAACCTGTAGCCAACATCATACTAAACATAAAAGATTGATTTCTTTTTCCTCTCAGATCAGGGAAAATATATGAAGGTCCACCCCGAAAACTGATTTTCTATGTTTCACAGTAGCTTCTAGCCATTACAGTAAGACAAGGGAATGAAGCTAAAAGCAGCCATATTGGAAAGGAAGAATACTGGCTTAAAAGGCAGATGACATAATCATCTTCATGGAACTCTGATGGAATCATCAACAAAGCTGTTGAGTTTAGCAAGGTTGCAAGATACAAAATCAATGTACTAAAATCAATTACATCTCTATATACTAGGAACAAACAGTCATAAATTGAAATTAATCAAAAGTAAATATTCTAAATAGTGTAAAAATATGAAATACTTAGGGTTAAATATGACAAATATGTAAAACAACTGTACATTAAAAACTATGAAACATTGCTGAGAAAAATTAAAAGATACCCCAAAAATAGCTAATTTTTTTCATGGCTCAGAAGACTCAATATTGTTAAGATGTCAAGTCTCTAAAAATTGAATTTATAAAGTTAGTACAATTCCAATCAAAATTCAGCCAGCTATTTTGGGGAAACTCAAAAGCTGATTCTAAAATTCACATGGAAATGCAAAGAAATAGAACAATGGAAAAAACACAGAAATGGTAGAAATAAAGAAGCATGACACTGGCTGATTCTAGATCTTACTATAAATCAACAGCAATCAAAATAATGTAGTAGTATTATCAATATAAAAAATGGATCAAACTGAATAAAGTCCAGAAATATACTTACACATACACAGCTGTTATTTAACAAAGACGCAAAGGCAACTGAGTGGAGAAGTACAGATTTTTCTTTCAATAAATTATGCTGAAACAATTTGATATTCATATCTAAAATTAAATAAACAAAAAGAACTTCAAACTATACCTTACATCAAATATAAAAATTAACTCAAAATGGATTATGAATTTAAATATAAAATATATAAAACTTCTAGAAGAAAATAAATGAGTTAATCTTTGTGTCTTGGGCAAAGCAAAGATTTTCTTAGACATGACAAGAAATATTCAGTTCATTAAAAGAAAACAAATAATAAGTTGGAGTCCATCAAAATGGAAACTTCTGTTTGAAAGACAGAGTTAAAGGAATAAAAAGACAAACCATAGACTGGAAAAATATATTTGGAAATCATGTACTTGATAAGGTACTTGTATATACAACATATAAAGGACTCTCAAAGCTCAAATACTAGAAAACGAATCATATAGTTAAAAAAATGGCAAAATATTTAGGCAGACACTTCACCAAAGGAAATACAAAGTTAGCAAATAAGCATATTTGAAGATGCTAAGATTAAAGTGATTGGCCATGGCGAAAATGTTTTTGAGGGTGTGGAGAAACTCACACTGGTATATGCTTCTAGTTGGAATAAAAAATGGTACAACTGTTTTTGAAAAACTGTTGGGGAGTTTCCTAAGAAGTTAAACATACATCTACCTTATGCTCCCACCACTCTGCTTCTAAGTATTTTCCCAAGAGAAATAAAAGTGTATGTTCATCAAAGCACACAAATATACAAAGCAGCTCTATTTGTAATAGTCCCAAACTGTAAACAATTTTAGTTTTTGTCAAAATGTAAGTAAATATAACAATAGTGATCTATCCATTCAATGGAATACAACTCATCAGTAAATATTAAAAATGAACTATTAATATAGGCCAGTATGATGAATTTCAGAACAGTTAAACTGAGTGAAAGAAACCAGACAAAAAGAAGCCAGACCTCCCACCAAAAAAAAAAATTATACAATATGATTCCTTTCATTTAAAATTCTAGGAAATTAAAAAGAACTTATAGCAATAGAAAGTAACATCAGTGGTTTCCTGTGGGTGGGTTTAAATGGCAGGATGGGGCAGAAGTGAAGATTATAAGGGGGTAAAGGGAAACTTTTTGTATGATATGTACATTTTCTTGATAGTTATGATACTTTTCTAGTCGTATGAATTTGTCAAAACTTATCAAATTGTACATGTTAAATGAACATGACTATTTTGTCAATTATACTTTAGTATAGCTGTTAGAGAGAGAAGGAGTAGGAAGATTAGGAGTTAACAAAGAGGAAAAAGTCAGGTTGCAATTTTAGACAGCTTTTTAAGAGCAGGCCCCACTGGGAAGGTGATATTTGAAAAAGGCTTTAAAAGGGAAAGGAAGTTAGCTACACTACAGAGGCAACAGCCAGGCAAAGGCCCTAGGGAAAGTGTATGGTTGGCAATGAGGCCAATGTGCCTGAGGCACAGTGAGAAAGGTCTAGCGTACTAGGAGTTAAAGTAAAGAGAGGCCCCAAATCACCTCTATGCATTTTAAAAATTTTGTCTCTTACTAGAAGTAAGATGTATAGCTATTGAAGTTGTTATGCAGAGGATGACACTATCTAGTTAGATATTTTAAAAATTTCTCTGGCTATTGGGTTAAGAATAATCTTTAAGGGGACAAAAGTGAAAGTAGAGAGGCCAATCAGGAGGCTATTACAAAAATTCAGAGAAGAAATGATAGCTTGAGATAGGATGGCAACATTGGAGCAGGTAGGAACTAATTAGATTCTGCCTGTGTTTTGAAGGTAAAGCCAACTGTTTTTTTCAAATGGATTGAAAACGGAATATGAAACAAAGAGAGGAGTTTTCTTGAGTTGGTTTTCACTCCCATTTGCTTCCTCGTCATTTATCTATCAAAGCTTTCAATTTTGTTCAACTTCCTGTCAATGTAACCCGAAAAAGACTAACCAGTTCAGTGTAGAAGGAGCCTCTTATATTGCACATTCTCTGTGGACTTGGGCTAAATTTATTTGGCACTGTATTACCACTCAGTTGACTTTAATTGAAATTGCAGAAAAAAGCATTATGTCTGCTAACTGCTTCTTCAAAAATGTTTTTCTATTTCTTTCATCAATGTTTTGTAGCTTTCATTGTCGAGAGTTTTCACCTCCTTGCTTAAATTTATTCCTAGGTCCTTTATTATTTTTGCAGCTATTGTCAGTGGAATTGCCTTCTTAAGTTTAGAGCTAATTTGTTATTGGTGTACAGAAGTGCTACTGATTTTACTATGTTGATTTTTTATCTTTCAACTTTACCAAATTATCTTATCACTTCTAATAGTTTTTTGGTATAGTCTTTAGGTTTTTCAATAGATAGGATTATGTTGTCTGCAAACAGGGACAATTTGACTTCCTCCTTTCCAATTCGGATTCACTATATTTCTTTCTTTCTTTCTATTTCTTTCTTCTTTCTTTTTCTCTCTCTCTCCCCTCCATTCCTTCCTTCCTCCCTCCCACTCTCCCTTTCTCTCTCTCTCTCTCTTTCTGTCTTTCTCTTCCCTTAATTGCTCTGGCTAGAACTTCCACTACTATTTTGAATAACCATAGTAAAAGTCAGCATCTTTCCCTTGTTCTAGTCCTTAGAGGAAAAGCTTCTAATGTTTTCTCATTCAACATGATGGTAGCTGTGGGTTTATCATATATGGCCCTTGCTGTGTTGAGGAACGTTCTTTCTATACCTGATTCATTGAGTTTTTACATGAAGGCATGCTGAATTTTGTCAAATGTTTTTTCTGCTTTTACTGAGATGATTACAAAGCTTTTGTTTCTCATTCTGCTAATGTGATTTGTCACATTTATTGATGTGTGTATGTTGAAACATTCTTGGCTTCCTAGGATAAATCTCACTTGATCATGGTATACAATCTCTTTGATGTGCTGTTGGATTTGGTTTGCTAGTATTTTGTTAAGGATTTATACAGCTATGCAAAACTGCATCAGAACTAATGGCCTATAGTTTTCTTTTTTTGTGGGTCTTTGTCTGATTTCAGTATCAGGGTGATGTTGGCTTTGTAGAATGAGTTTGTATAAAGCACTACCTCTTCCATTTTTTAGAATAGTTTGAGAAGAATATGTGTTAGTTCTTTAAAAGGTTGTGAAATAGAGCTTTGACGTGATCCTGTGTGAGGCTTTTCTTTCTTGGGAGATTATGTACTACTAATTCAATCTCATTGCTTCTGATTATTCTCTTCAGCTTTTCTGTTTCTTCTTGATTCAATCTTAGTAGGTTATATGGGTTGAGGAACTTATTCATTTCCTCTGAGTTTTCTAATTTGTTGGCAGATACTTGACCAAAATAGCCTCTAATGATACTTTGTATTTCTGTAGTATCAGTTGTAATGTCTCCTTTATTATTTCTGGTTTTTAAATTTGGGCCTTCTCTCCTTTTCTTTTCTTAAAAACGGGAAGACATCCATGTTCATGGATTGTGTATTAGTCCATTCTCACACCACTATAAAGAATACCACCTAAGACTGGGTAATTATAAAGGAAAGCAGGTTAATTAATTCATAATTCGGCAGGCTTAACAGGAAGCATGGCTAGGAAGCCTCATGAAACTTACAGTCATGGCAGAAGCAAAAGGGAAAGTAGGTACCTTTTTCACAAGGTGGCGGGAGGGAATGTGTGTGAGAATGACAAAGTGCCACACTTTAAAACCATCAGCTCTCTTGAGAACTATCTCACTATCATGAGAACAGCACGTAAAACCTGCCCCCATGATCCAGTCACCTCCCACCTTGTCCCTCCCCTGACATGTAGGGATTACAATTCAAGATAAGATTTGTCTGGGGACACAGAGCCAAACCATATCAGATTGGAAAAATTAATATTGAAAACATGACCATACAACCCAAAGAAATCTACAGATTTCATGCAATACCTATTAAGATATCAACGGCATTATTTACGGAAAGAGAGAAAACAATCTTAAAACTTGTATGAAGCCCCCAAAAGCCCTGAATAGCAAAAACAACACTGAGCAAAAGAAACAAAGTGTGCTCAAGGCATCATACAACATGACTTGATACATCTTTCTCACTTGCTTAGATTTTCATTTTAGTGAAAACAAATAACAATGTAATCTTATATGCAAAAAAGGCCATTTTCTTCAACTTTGCTGTCATTTGTTGAAGGAATTATAGTTATTTTGCATATCTTAAAAACATATATCTAAACTGTCCAAACTAAATATGTCATAACTTCCATAAATTTTGTAAAATCAGCAATTCTCATTTTAGGATACTTGCCCAATATAAGAATAAATTCTAGTTTGTTGGAAAATCTAGCTTTGTGGTTATTCAACTTAAATATATATTGAGCAAGAAAATAAAAGCATAGAAAGAAAGAGAGATGATTATTTATTGAGTAATATGTAACTCATTATTTTCTTTATTGCCTTGATTGTAAGGAAGCAGAGGTCAATTATTTTCTTTGAACTTAGGTATCCTGCTGTATTTATTTGTTACTTTCCTCTTCATCTCCTTTTAATTGACATTTTCTAAGGTTTGTTTTGTTTACTGAGGTATTCTTAAAGGAACATACTTTTTCTATGAATGACTTTAAATTTCTTTCTAAAGCGAGTTGAATATAAATAATAAAACACAATTTATCAAGTGTCTGATGAAAAATACAACAACCAAAAATGTCTGACTGAACTGCAGGTACATAGAATGGATTGAATGTTGTCACTTTATGTTTTTATTAGTCCCAATAAGCTTTTAAATTTTTAAAACCATATTACTTACTAAACATGATTAAAATAGCTCATATGGTCTGCTAGGATAAAGAGTGTCTTTAAAGCAATATAAACTTAAATATACTGTTATTTGTTACTACTTTTGGCAGAATAAAATATTGGCTTTCATTTTTATTTCATTAATGATATAGGAAATATTCTCACCATGATAATTTTTTTGAAAAGTCTTACTTTACAAAAAGACCAAACAGGTCAGCCAGTTTACCTAAAAATAATTATCATCACATAGCATTAAGATAATAATTCAAAAATATTTTGTACCTAAGAGTCCTTTTGTTATTTTCTTTCCCATATGCTAGACATTCCTTGACATTACTAATAATCAGAACTTCTTTCTAATCGGCAAGAAAAAAAAAAAAAAACCAGGGTAAACACGCTGAGGTGATATAAGTGCAACAAAACAAAAAAAAAAGAAAAAAGAAAAAAAAAACCTGGTATTTTTGTCAGCCTTCCCACCACTTTTCTGTACAATGTCACATTTAGGCTTTGCAATAGTTAAGCGTAATTCACAGACACCTCCACCCCGCAACAGACAGACAGACAGACACACACACACACACACACACACACACACACACACGCACCAGACTCTTGAGATGCCTTGGCCACATACCCTTGGCTCATTAGATTTCAGTGCAGCTATGATGAGGAATCCCACACACAGGACCGTGATCTCACTTCAGGAACGCCTCACGGTATCTCTCTGCTTATCTGCCTTGAAACTTTCTCCAAAGTCATAAAAAGCCACTCAGCCATTGTGTAGTTATGGCTCAGAATGTGGAAGAATTAGTGCCTTCAAGAGCAAGAAGCAACCAATGAGGAATGAGAGTCAGCAGATAGATTCTGATCCTCCCTATTTTTGATTCGCTTCATTTGGATGCATATGCTATTTGACTTCTCAGTGGGCCCCCAGAGGTGCTGAGTCCCAGTGTTCACAGTAGTAGTTAGCTCATTATCACAAATAATCTTTTTTCCATTTCTTGTCTCACTTTCCCCATTCCCTCACTTCCCCTTCCTTGGACTGTGTTCCAAATAATTTACATGCAAATGCTGATTTCAAACTGATTGTGAGGCAACCTAAACCAAAACAACTACCTTTGTGTGCTCTAAGGATTTAGGGACTTCCATAAAAGAATTAATATATTTAGGCCACTACTATTTCTTAAATACAAACTATATGTTACACACTTATAACTAAAAATTTCAATCAATGCTCATAGCAAATCTGAGAGATCATTATGATCTTGTTTTGCAGTTATATTTGTGATGCAGTTAACAATTAGGAAAGCTGACTTTCCAACTCAAGTCAATCGGATTCCAAACTAATATTCTTTCTATTATATTAAGTCTCTAATTATATTTTCAGCAATGCATATTTCTCCCTAAAAAAATTGAATAACAATTCTTATGAACATGGATAAACAACAGAGCTTGTCTTAATAATCTTCAAAGAATTGCAGTGTCTGACAGCACCTCTCAAGTTACATTTCAAAGGAAGAGCTTCTTCCTTTGAAGGAGTTCTTCTGTTGTTTTGGATATTTGCCCACATGTTATTGCTTCTGCTCTGGCTTAATTCCAACTTACGTAACCTCAGTAGCCTATATAATTTTCCTTAAAACTCTTACAACATCTATTGTTCTGCTCCTGACATACCAGCATAGTGGAATGAGAATCAGTGAAGCATTCTGAAAGATAAAAAAGCATACTTTTTTATTGTTTTGTAGTTGCTTTTGGGGTCTTCATCATAAATTCTTTGCCTAGGCCAATGTCTAGAAAAGTATTTCCTAGGTTTTCTTCTATAATTTTTATAGTTTGAGGCTTTACATGGATGTCATTAATCCATCTTGAGAACATTTTTGTATATGGTGAAAGGTAGGGATCCAGTTTCATTCTTTTCATTCTTCTGCATATGGCTGGCCAGTTTTCCCAGCACTATTTATTGAATATGGTGTTCTTTCCTCATTGTTTATTTTTGTTTACTTTGTCAAAGATGAGTTGGTTACAGGTGTGCAGTTTTATTTCAGAGATCTCCATAGTGTTCCATTAATTCGTGTGTCTGTTTCTGTACCAATAGGATGCTGATAGGTTACTGTAGCCTTATAGCGTCATTTGAAGCCAGATAATGTGATGCCTCTGGCCTTGTTCTTTTTGCTTAGGATTGCTTTGGCTTTTTGGGCTCTTTTTTTATCCCTTATGAATTTTGGAATAGTTTTTTGTGTTTCCATGAAAATGACATTGGTAGTTTGATAGAATTGAATCTGTAGATTGCTTTAGGCAATACAGACATTTTAACGATACTGATTCTTTCAACCCATGAGCTTGGAATGCTTTTCCATTTGTTTGTGTCATCTATGATTTCTTTCAGCTGTGCTTTGTAGTTTTCCTTGTACAGATCTTTTACCTCCTTGGTTAGGTGTATTCCTAGGTATTTTATCTTTTTGTGGCTACTGTGAATGAGAATATGTTATTGATTTATCAGCTTGAACATTGTTGGTGTATAGAAATGGGACTAATGAAACTAACAAGCTACTACACAGCAAAGGAAATTCAACAGAACAAACAGACCACCTACATTACGGGAGAAAATATTTGCAGATTGCACATCCAAAACAGGACTAGTATCTAGAATCTATAAGGAACTTCAATGAAACAAGAAAGGAACAAACAATTCCATTAAAAAGTAAGCAGAGGACATGAACAAGACATTTCCCCAAAGAAGACATATAAGCAGCCATCAAAAATATTAAAAAATTTTCAATATTGCTAATTATCAGAGAGATACAATCAAAAACACAATGATATGCCATCTCACACTAGTCAGAGTGGCTATTAATAAAAACTCAAAACCTCAGGTGTGATGACTCATGCCTGTAATCCTAAAACTTCGGGAGGCTGAGGCAAGTGAATCACTTGAGCCCAGGAGTTCATCAGAAGCCTGGGCAATATAGCAAAACCCCATCTCTACTAAAACAATACAAAATATTAGCTGGGCATGGTGGCATACCTGTAGTCCCTGCTACTTGGGAGGCTGAGGTGAGACCATCACCTGAGCTGAGGAAGTTGAAGCTGCAATGAGCTAGGATCATGCTACTGTACTGCAGCCTCAGCAATAGAAGTGAGACCCTGTCTCAAAAAAAAAAAAAGTCAAAAAATAACAGGTGCTGGTGAGACTGCAGGGAAAAAGAAAATGCTTATTTTTGGTGTTAGTGTTGGTGATAGTGTAAATTAGTTCATCCATTGTGGAAAAACATGTGGCAATTTCTCAAAGACCTAAAAACAGAACTACCATTGGACCCAGCAATCCCATTACAGGGTATAACTCAAAGGAATATAAATAATTCTACCACAAAGACACATGCGTGTATATGTTCATTGCAGCACTATTCACAATAGCAAAGACATGGAATCAACCTAGATGCCCATAAATGGTAGATTGGATAAAGAAAACATGGCACATATACAGCATGAAATACTATGCAATCATAAAAGAAAATAAAAGCATTGTTCTTTGAAGGAACATTGATACAGCTAGAGGCCATTATCCTAAGCAAACTAACACAGAAACAGAAAACCAAATACCGCATCCTCTCACTTAAAAGTGAGATAAATCTTGGGTTCACATGTACATAAAGATGGAAACAATAGACACTGGGGACTTCAAAACAAGGAAGGGAGCTGAGGAAGGGTGAAAACCTTTCTACTGGGTCTTATGTTCACAATTTGAGTGGCAGGATCAATAGAGGCCAAACCTCCTCAGCACCATGCAGTACACCCTTGTAACAAACCTGCACATAGATCCAGTGATGCTAAAGTAAAAATGGAATTTTTTAAAATGTCACATTATCTTTCAAAGTAGTGTGTCTTTTTATATGTCCACTAGTAATATATAAGAAATTTCTTGATTTATATTTTTACCGCTTAATATTGTCAGACTTGATTTTTGCAGATTAAATGGATTATAAAAATGAGAAAAAAAGCATAAAATCTTGGCATGTTTTATATCAACGCTAATGATTTCCATCTTTTTTAATACAACAAAAGAGAGCATAGAAAGGCTTAGACTTAATTGTAATTAAGTCCGAAATGTTATATGTGATGATATGTTGAAATGGAATTTGGTTGTAACAGTGTATGTACTAGATGTTACAGTCTCAGTCTATAACAAGCTTGCCTAACCTGCTGCCCATGGGCCTCATGCAGCCCTGGATGGCTTTGAATGTGGCCCAACACGGATTTGTAAACTTCCTTAAAATATTGTAAGTTTTTTTGTGATTTTTTTAGCTCATCAGCTATCATTAGTATTAGTGTTTTATGTGTGGCCCAAGACAATTCTTCTTCCTCCAATGTGGCTTAGGGGAGCCAAAAGATTGGACATCCCTGGTCTATGGTATCCTGAGATGAAATAGAGTTAATATCTAGAATTTCTGTAAAAAGAAAAATTGAGAACTAATTGTTTGAAATCAATAGTTTGATGAAATGGAATGTCTTGTCTACAGTTTGGATTCAGTTAAATGTGATTGAAAATCACAGAAAGAAATAGCCTAAATAAAATAGAGGCCATCTAAAACAGATTTTTCATTCTCCCTCACAAAAAATCCAGTAAGTATTTCAAGAATGGTAAGGTGATTTCAATAACCACCAGGGTTACACCACCATGTTTTGTTCAGTATTTACATCATGAATATGATCATTTTATTTAAGTTGTAGTCATAATGCCCACATTCTAGCCAGCTGGAGTAAAGATCAGAAGTAGGGAACAGTCTTTCAAGTCAGCAATACTGAAGTACACATGACACTTTTGTTGACATCCCACATGCCAGATCTTAGTCACCAGACCTATAGGAAATGTATTGCTCTGGCAGTTATTAATTGAATGACCTTGGCCATTTTTTAAACTATTTGAGCCATAATTTTACTTCACTTCTATAAATGGAGATTGTATGCTTAACTCCACAAGTTACTGCAAGGATTAAATAAGAAAATGCACATAAAATATTTCCCATTGTGTATAACACATAATTAGCACTGAACAGAGAAAGCAAGGAGGTATTAGGCATATACCTTCATGTTAATTTTTCTCTCTGTTTGGATAGTTTAAATGATCTGAGGGGTGGTTGGATTAGGAGTTTAAGTTTGTTTTTGAAAATATAAGGAAATGACAGTATCTGAGGAAGAAAGAAATGAGGAAGTAGAAGATTGTTATTAGAATGTAAAATAAAAGCCCAATTTATTTATTATTTTTCATGTAAATATCCATATCAAAAATAATAAATACATCCTTGAAATTTTAGGAAAGGCTCTTATAAACATTAGCTATTTTATCCTTTGCTCCAAAAATGTTAGTATTATAATAATGCCCAATTTTTACAAATCAATTTTGGCCTAGGCAGATTTGCAGTCTTACCCAAGGTCACACAATAGGAATGGTCAGTTACACAAGGAGTATAGCAAATGATGTTCACTGCAGGATACCACTTAATAGTGGAACTATCTCTTTACACTCAACTGCATGACTTGCCTCGGTGTAGTTTCAGGTCATGAGTCCTTTCACCCAACCTCATTTAAAGTTAATGGTTCATGTGAGGGCATGAGGTGAAGTATGAGAATGTATAAAAAGACGAGAGGCCAACTTGATTTTCAGAATAGACTTCCTTCTGACACGAATGTGATGAATCGAAATTTTCTCAGTTTCCAGAGTTGTGGTGACAAAATGGTTTGACCACATGTCAAAGGTAGTCAAATTGGCTTCTTCAAACCTCTGTTGAGGTTGGACTGAAAGTTAAGTCTATGTTTTATTTGGTATCTGAGAGTATGAGAGAAATGATACAATTACATAATTTTTTTCCTTCAAGAAAGTATGAATTTTTGCTTTAATAAGACTTCAGAATATTCATGAAAATGTGAATATTAAATGAAATAATATTAAGTATCAATATCCTATGTACAACATGAAAAAGATTATAAACTGTTATAGTATTAAACATATAATTGCACTTTTCTCCTAATCATTTTGATGTTTATAATCCTCCTTCTAATCAGAAAAAAGGCACATATTTTTCTCATGATGCGAGATAAGAGTTGGTACAGCAGAAATTCAGAGAGAGAAAAATAAATACGGTAGTAAAAATATTCTGACATACAAAATAAAACAACACTCAGAGGAGAGTGTCAGAGAGACAGAATTTCCTAAATTTCATATATGCCTATGTATGTGAAATATAGTGGAAGACTAACATCATCGAGACACTTTTCCGGTAAAGAGACCATGATCATGAGACTGGCTACCCTGACAATGGAGACTTTGATACAGGAGAAACAAATAGGTGATGTTCAACTCATCCACTTTCAAATAACTGAGGGAAGAAGAAGAAAGACAAAGAAGTCAAGGGCCAGGGTATTCATCACTCTCTCTTAAAGCCCTCTTCACCTCTGTCTGAGATCCATACAGTTATAACATTTTGGTATAACATTTGCGTATATCTTTCTTCCTACTTCTATTTTCACACTTCCTGTGTTATTACATACAAATTGTTATGATATGAGCAACACAAGTATAAGTCACATTGTTTTAATTTTTTAATGAATATATATTCAAGTTACTGATAGAGATATTACTGATGTACTTGGAATTTTACCTGCCATCTTACTTTTTGTTTACTCTTTGTTCCATCTTTGCTCTTAACTTTTCCTCTCTTATTTTCTCTTCCTATCTATTAATTACTTTTTTGGGGGGATGGAGTCTTGCTCTGTCATTCAGGCTGGAGTACAGTGGCGTGATCTCTGCTCACTGCAACCTTTGCCTCCTGGGTTCAAGCGATTCTCCTGCCTAAGCCTCCTGGGTAGCTGGGACTACAGGTACCCACCACCATGTCTGGCTAATTTTTGTATTTTTAGTGGAGATGAGGTTTGGTCCTGTTGGCCAGGCTGGTTTCGAACTCCTGGCCTCATGTGATCTGCCTGCCTCAGTCTCCCAAAGTGCTGAGATTACAGGTGTGAGTCACCATGTCTGGCCCTTTTTTTTTTAATTACATATTTTAAACAATTTATCCTTCCTTCTATCAGCTTGTAGGTTATAAAATCTTCTACTATTCTTTTGTATTTGCCCTAGAGGTTTCAACATAGACCTTTGAGTACATTTTATTGTTTATACATGAGTACTATTACCACTTCCTTGAGAAAGCAAAAATTTCGAAGATATTATCTCAATTTAGCCCCTTCTGCCTTTTATGCTATAGTTATTGTCTATTTTATTTTACATTTGTTTAAATTTCAAAATAAATTGTAATCATTGTTTTATAGTCAATATTTATTTTGATTTACCAACAAATTCACCCTTTCCATACCCTTCATTCTTTCTTTCATTTTTGTGCTTCCAATGAGGATAATATTTTATTTACATACAGTGTGTCTTTTGGGGTAGTTCTGCTGGCTATAAATCCTTTTAATTCTTATTATTTAGAATTATTTTTATTCTGTTTATATTTCTTAGTTTTTTTGGTTTGTGTTTTGTTTTGTTTTGTTTTGTTTTTTTCTGGTTATAGGCAGTTGGGCTCTTTCACCATTTTAAAGATGTCACTGCATTTCCATTCAGTTTCCACTGCACAAGTGAGACATCAGTTATCAATTTCACTTTCCCTTTAAAGCTGATGCCCCAGTTGTAATTTGAATGCTTTAGAAGTTCTTTATTTTGCAAATTTTCATTTTGAGAAGGTTTACTATGGTGTACCAATATGTATTTTTCTTTGTATTCACTTCACTTTCAGTGATTAGCATTACTTTCATCAGTTTGGAAATATTAGCAGCTATTATGCATTCAAAAATATTGCTTCTATTCTGTGATTCCCACCCCACTCCCCCACCACCACTTTTGTGGGACTCTATAAACACAAATATGTTAGATTTTTCACTGAAAGCCATGTGGTTCCTAGAACTTTTCCTTATTTTCCATCACTCTTTTCCTCATTTTTGATGATAATACATATCTTTTAATATACTAATCAGTATTCCAAATCACTAATCTTTTCTTCAACTGAATATGTTCTACAGTGAAAAAAACTGTTGTATGTTTTCAATTTCAATTATTAAAGACATGGGGTCTTTAATAGCTAGATTCAAAACTTTAATAATTGCAATTGAAATTGACTAAACTTTAGTCAGTCTTTCCATCTTTTCCTAGGCCTATTTATGCATGTTCCTGTAAAATCTAGTTTTAGCAAGGAATCCTGCTATGTCAGCTTAACAGGAACCTCCCAGTCTCAATACCTGATCACCCCCCTCAATATCTAATTGGATTTCTCACTCTCCACCATCCTCTAGGTGATGCCTGATCACCTGTGATTAAATTTTCTGGATTCAGGTAATTCTACTCTAATGAAAGGTGGTAATAACTCTGGTTATAGCGAAATGAAATTAATCTTTCCATTTTCATCTCTTGATCTATTTTTTATTCTCTATTTTATCTGGAGCTTGTTTTGAATTCATTGAAGAAAATAGAATCCCTCTGGTTGCAATCATCTTTATTAGAACTTTAGATAATGGTTTTCTCCACCCTGACTTATCAATCATCACTTTCTATATTTAGCAAATGTTGTAAACATTTTCTGTCCACTGATTATCTCTTTTTTGTGCTCATTATTTTGGATCTCAGGAAAAGACTTTTCAACACATATACACAGTATGTTTCTTAAGCCCATTCACCCAACTATTTGTTGAATTTTCCATGGATCTGAAAATATTAGCATATGGTTCATCTTATTCATAGATTTTGTGTTTAACTAGATTAGCTATTCAGAGTTTAATTCCACTTCTAAGATCTGACTGAAGCTCATTTTTTTCCATATTCTTACAATAGGATTTACAACTAGTTTGGAAAGACTCTATCCATACACTTGAATAAAAGCAGGCTTTAATGAGGAAGATTTCTAACATATATTTTTAAATACTCTGAATTTAGTGTCCAACTACAGTAAAATCCCCTTAAAATATTTCAATTTTTCTCAGTTTTGAAAATGGACAGACTAGCATAGAATATGGTCAGGTAGCCAGTATGTTAGGTAGAGACATATAGTATATATTACATCCTTTGTTCTAGAACTCAAGTTGTATGTTAACTATCTAGTTTCATTTCCATTTACTTCAGACATATCCTGGAGAATAAAATGAAAAGAAATACTTTAACTCATATTAATAAATTACAGTTGCAGGGAAATTAGCTTAATATCATTCTAAAATATGATGTATGATTGGGCACAATTTAAATGTGGTTGAGTAATTTTTAAAATCATCTTTTATTTGAATTCGTGACCCATGACACAGAATTTCTGACTTACAATAAATGCTTTCCTCATGTCTTTTATATTTTCATTATAGCATATTAACAAATATTGTATGCTCACATGAAAAGTCCATATTATTTTACACTAATAGCAAAAAAAAAAAACAACACAACGTTTATTTTCCAATGAGGGAGTGTAACTCTGTAAGATGAAATACCAGCTTCAAGCTAAATACTTTCAAGGAACACATTTATTTATGACCAACTTTCTATGAAAATACATGCATAAATATCTATCTTTTAAAGTGATAAAAAATAATAGTAGCATTAATTGATTACAATTTCACTGAAAGACGAATGGGAGTTTAAGATTTTCTAAATTGTTCAGATAATTCAATTGTGGAAATATAAAACACATACTACATACAGCAGACCCCTCAAAGTTTTGTGAGCTTTTCATTTAATGGCCAATACTAATTTAATGACTATCTAATTTAATAACTACTACAACCCTGGAAGGTAGCTAATATATTGAATCATATTAGGAACCAGGAAATGAGTAGGAAATGTTCATTAAGACAGCTGGTAAATCACAGAGCAAGAATTTAACCCAAGATTTTCTGACCTTAGTGTTCAGTTTATTAGTAATTAGTTTTAAGTACATCTAACCATGAGCCAGAAAAATTGCATACCAGTTGTAAATTTTGGTATTGTTTGGATGCAATAACAAACAATTCTGATGTAGCCCTTGTCTTCGTAATCTTTTCTTACAATGAAAGTAGATGCTGGGTAGTGGAGAGAAATAAGCAAACAACTTGTATGCCTCTGGCTTGAGATAGATTAATGCTCAGATTTAGCCATGTTGAATTTGAGATGTCTTCCCAATATCCATGTGAAATTGTCAAGTAGGCAATGATATATAGTGGTTGGAAACTCAGAAGATAGTTCTAAAAGTACAGGTTTTTTACATACCCTGATGGATTATTAAGAGGATTTCATGAAAGGAAAGCAAAAAATGAGAAAAAAAAAAAAAAGTAGTTGTGCTACTGAACTAAAAGGATAGTCCTGTCAATAAGACTTAGACCATGATCTACGATGCAGGCTGGGCACGGTGGCTCACACCTGTCATCCCAGCACTTTGGGAGGCCAAGGCGGGCGGATCACCTGAGGTTGGGAGTTCGAGACCATACTGACCAACATGGAGAAACCCCATCTCTACTAAAAACACAAAATTAGCTAGGTGCGGTGGCGCATGTCTGTAATCCCAGCTACTCAAGAGGCTGAGGTATGAGAATTGCTTGAACCCAGGAGGTGGAGGTTGTGGTGAGCCAAGATCATACCATTGTACTCCAGCCTGGGCAACACGAGCAAAACTTTGTCTCAAAAAAAAAAAAAAAGAAAAAAAAATAAGACTTAGACCACGATGTAATAAAATACAGCCAATAAGACTGCCCTATTAATATACATACTCTTCTCCATTGCTTCAGACAGTACAGTAACAATGCAAGCAATTATTTTTCAAGTATTTTAATTATTGCTTTGAAATTTTACCAATTGTATTCAATCTTAAAATGTTAATTTAAAAATATGTTACAATATAGGCTGATTTTTCACTATTTTGTAACATCTCTGTTCTCTCAAGTCTCAATCTTATTCTTTGAGAATGATTCCTCCATGTTTATTTACTCATTAGTAAAAATATTTCTCCACCCATGCAACCATCTCATTATTTTGGTCTTTTCTAAGTCATATTTGCATTTCTATGTGTTTTGAATTGTTTAGAAATCCACAAAGAAAGTCCATCGTGATGGGCTCAGAATCAAGGGACCAAGTTGGAGTAATTTCAAAAATAGTAGATCACACCTTAACTATTGGGTCTCCTAATTAGGTGACCATGTAACAATTTTTTTATTCTCGAAAATGGTAATATCTACCTAATAGATAGAGCCAACATATGTGAAGCATTAATTAATGAGGCAACATAAGTAAAGCATTTGAAACCTGGTAAGCAATCAACCATATCAGAATATTCTTGGCCGGGCGCGGTGGCTCACGCTTGTAATCCCAGCACTTTGGAAGGCTGAGGCGGGCGGATCACGAGGTCAGGAGATCCAGACCACGGTGAAACCCCGTCTCTACTAAAAAAGACAAAAAATTAGCCGGGCGTGGTGGCAGGCGCCTGTAGTCCCAGCTACTCGGAGAGGCTGAGGCAGGAGAATGGCGTGAACCCGGGAGGCGGAGCTTGCAGTGAGCCGAGATTGCGCCACTGCACTCCAGCCTGGGCGACAGAGCGAGACTCCGTCTCAAAAAAAAAAAAAAAAAAAAAAAAAAAAAAGAAAATTCTCCACTCCCAACTTTAGCTCTATAACAAATAGAAAAGACTATTTGGTTTTCTTTTACAAAATATTGGGGTTATTGAGACATTACAAGCTAAAGTGGTAAATACACTCATTCCCGTAACATATTCTATAAAAATTAGACAATTAATTGTTAATACAAAGCTAACCCTAAAATAAAGAAAATCATCATATAAAATGTAAACGAAAAGTTGAAATGAGAATGTGGGAGTTGATACACAGAATATTTTTTTACCACAGTGCAATAAAATACAAATCAAAAAAATTATGGGAAAAAATAAGGATTACATTGGAAAAAACACACACATATATGCACAGATGCATACACACACTTAAGTAATTCAAGTGTCAGAAGAGAAATTATAATGGAAACAATATTTAGACTAAAATAACAATAAAATAAATACATATTATAACTTGAAGATGCAAGTGAAATATCTACTCAAGGAAAATCAACAGCCCACGATTCCAATATTACAAACAAATACTAGAAATAAGTGAGTTATTCACTTGGAAAGATAGAAAAATAACAACGGATAAACCACCAAGGAAAAAGAAGGTAGAAAACTATAAAGTTAATAGCAGAAACTAATGAAACAGAAAATAAAGAAACATTAGGGAATATTTTTTAAAACTTGAATGAAATAGACAAAACTTAAGCAAGACTAATTAAGTACAAGTAGGGATGCCACAACTGAAGAGCAAGAAAAAGAGAACCTAACTATGAATATAGTAAATGTTATATGATAATAGTATTTAAAGTGTTTTCTAACAAATTTGACATCAGATATAATAGACAATTTATGTAAAATTTTACCTCAAGAAGCAATTAAAAATATAAATAAACCTACAATGATTAAAGTATTTTAAAGAAAAGTCCAAAATCTACCCACATAAAAAGCACCTGTTCCACCATCATAGATATAAATTTTACCAAACCATCAAGTTACAGATAATGTATTTGTTAAACCAAATGTTCTCCACACCGTAGAGAAGGGGAAGATGCCAAAATTAATCTGAGGCTTAATTTTGCCTTGATTTTATAACCAAATGAGATAACACAGTTAGACTGAAAGAATATGACCTAGTTGTTGGTAGCAGAATAGGGTGACTATAGTTAATGATAATTTGATATATATTTCAAAATAACTAAAAGAGTTAAACTGGAATTTTCCTAACACAAAGAAATGATAAATGCATGCAGTGATAAATATCCCAATTACCTTGATTTGATCATTCCACATTGTATTATTGTATTACAGTATCACATATACCACATAAATATGTACAACTATAAAAGTTTATATATCCATAAAAATTCAAAATTAAAAAAATGAGACAATGCAAAGCAAATAAACTTATTTTTGAATGTCTGCAATATACCAACAATTCAGAAATGTTTTTAAAAATTACTTATAACCAAATATGGCTTATTTCATAATCTAGGAATTGTTTTTCATTATAGCAAACATTAATGTTTTCAATAAACCAAAAAATTAAGAAAATGATATTATCATCCCAATAGATGCATAAAATCTGCATAACATTTTCTTATGAAGAACATAAGTAAAGGAAAAAATTTAAAGTATGAATAGGATCAACAAAAGCAAAATATAGTTTTAGGAGAGGAGAACAAATCACATATGGAGAGCTTTAAAAATAAAAAAGATATATAAATATCACTGCAGCACAGATTTTAAAACTAGCCAATAATATTTTCTTTCTTACATTTTGTGTAAGAAAATAGCAAGGCTATATATACCCATTTATTTATTTCATTTAACCAGAAGAAACATATAAAGAATAAGAAATAAGAAAATGGTTACTTATATGGGATGAGGGAAAAAAGGGTGGAAGAGTAAAAAAGCGGGAAAAACCTTATCTAAGTATATCCTTGTATATACTTCTGACTTTTGAAAATATATTTTACAAACTCTAAAAACTAAGTCAAAATGATTTTTAAATCCTTCGTTTTTTAAAAAATATGTAAATAAAAATAAGTGTATCTGTTATCAAATTGATAACCACATAACATAGTAGTCTGACTGTACACCTTAAGTGAAATGTATTTGAAGGATAAAAATAACTCAGAATCTATAGATATTCATCAGCAGTTCACTGTGAGTAGTGATATTGGTATATTATTGTGAAGCTATTTTATTAGCATTGTAGAATTACGCAGATGAGTAAATGTATTGATGCCACTGGGATTTCAGGTACTCCCCAAGGAACAAGAAAGTTATCAATAAGAAATATAGGGGGTGGGAAAGATGGCCAATTAGAAGCAGCTGCAGTCCATGGCATTCATGGATAGGAATGAAAGGGGCAAGTGAATCCAAGCACCTTCAATGGAAATATCCAGGTACTGGCATTGGGACTGATCAGGGAATCAACTAGACTCACGGAGAATGAAGAAAAGTAGGATGGGGCATCGGCCCATCCAGGAGTGACAGGAAGCCAAGGGAACCCCCACCCTCAGCCAAGGGAAATAGAGAGTGATTGTGTGACCCTGAATAACCATGCTTCTCCCACGGATCTTTGCAACCCCTGGATCAGGAGATCCCCAGTGAGCCCATGCCACTAGGGCCTTGGGTCCAACGCACAGCAGCTGCTCAGACATGCACAGAGAACCAGGAGTTTTACATACTACAACCCGAGGATCCCCATCAAAGGTATCTGCAACTCAGGCAAGGCAGGAGGTCTATACATACCCCTAGAAAGGGGGCCAAATCCACAGAGTCAAGCAGTGTCAGTCTGCAGGCCCTACTTCCATGGCACTCACAAGATATAACCCACTGTCTTGGAATTCCAGCCAGCCACTGGCAACACGGTGGAACTTGCCTGAGATAGGACAGAGTCCCTGGGGGAAGGGGCTGGTCACCATCTCTGCTGTTTTGTCAACTCAGCCATTTCAGCCTGTGGGCTTTGGAGAGTCCTTAACCATCCAGACGAGGAAGGGTCCCCCCAGTGCAGCACAGCTTCTTTGCCAGAATATGGCCCAGACTGCTTCTTTAAGCAGGACCCTGATCCATTGCTCCTCACTGGGCAGGACCTCCCAGCCAGGGTCTCCAGCCACTCCCACACACATATATTCTATGGACAGATCTCTGATGTCTCCCTGGGACAGAGTGCCCAGGGGAGGGCAGGCTATCACCTTGGTTGATTGGACAAGTCAGCCATTTCAGACTGTGGGCTTTGGACACTCCAAGCAGACAGGGGCAGACATGGCGATAGGGTTTGGCTCTGTCCCCACCCAAATCTCAACTTGAATTGTAGCTCCCATAATTCAGGTGTGTTGTGGGAGGGTCCTGATGGGAGATAATTGAAGTGAATCACGTGGTCAGCTTCTCTCATACTATTCTCATGGTAGTGAATAAGTCTCATGGGATCTGATTGTTTTATAAGGGGTTTACTTTTTCACTTGGCTCTCATTCTGTCTTGCCTGCTGCCTTGTGAGATGTGCCTTTTGCCTTCCACCATGATTGTGAGGCCTCCTCAGCCACTTGGAACTGCGAGTCAATTAAACCTCTTTTTCTTTATAAATTACAAAGTCTTGGGTATGCCTTTATCAGCAGCATAAAAACAGACTAATACAGATGGTCCTGCAGCATGGTATGACTATTTTGTTGAGGCATATCGGACTGCTTCTTGAAATGGGACTCCAATTCACTCTTCTTCATGGGGCAGGTCCTCACAGCTAGGGCCTCCACCCATCCCCATCCATGTTCTATAGCTGACAGAGTTCTAATTACTCCCTGGGATGGAGTGCCAGTGGGGTGGGGCAGGCTGCCACCTTGTCTTTTCAGGCATGTCAGCCACTCCAGTCTGTGGGCCATGGAGAGCTCTAATGGATTGGTGGCTGAACAGATCCCAAACACAGCACAGCTGCTCTACCAAAAAGTAGCCAGATTGCTTTCTTAAGTGGGTCTCTGATCCCATTCCTCCTGACTGGATGAGATCTCCCAAATAGAGTCTCCAGCCACCTCCTACAGGTACATTTAACCCAGCAACAGGGTAGTAACCCTCTGGGATAGAGCTTCAAGAAAAAGGGGCAGGCTGCCATCTTTGCTGTTTCATAGCCTTCATGGGTGATACCTCCAGGTACAAGAAAAGCCAAACTGGCTAGGGTCTGGAACAGACCCCAGCAAACAGCAGCAGCCCTACAGAAGAGGGGCGAGGCTGGCTGTCAGAAGGAAAAGAAACAAACAGAAAACAACAGCAACAATAACAGCAATCTACAAAAAAATCAATCCAAAGAAGTAACCTCAAAGATCGGAGGTAGATAAGCCCACAAAGATGAGAAATAATCAACACAAAAAGAATGAAAAATCAAAAAGCTAGAGCACTCCTTTTGCTCCAAATGACTGCAATGCCTCTCTAGCAAGGGCTCAGAATGGGGCTGAGGCTGAGATGGCTGAAATAACAGAAGTAGAGTTGAACATATGAATAAAAACGAAGTTATCTGAGCTAAAGAAGGATGTTGTAACCCACTGCAAAGAAGCTAAGAAGTATGATAGAATAATGCAGGAGCTGACAGCCAAAATAGACAGTTTAGAGAAGAACATGACTGACCTTACAGAGCTGAAAAACACACAGAAAGAACTTCACAATGCAATCACAAGTATTAATAGCAGAATAGACCAAGCAGAGGAAGGAATTTCAGAGCTTGAAGACTATTTTCCTAAAATAAGACAGGCAGAAAAGAATAGAGGTAAAAATAATAAAAAGGAAAGGATAAAACTTCCAAGAAATATGGGATCATGTAAAGAGATCAAATCTACAACTGATTGGGGCACCTGAAAAAGACAAGGAGAATGGAACTAATTTGGGAAACATACTTTAGGATATTATCAAGGAGAACTTCCTAACCTAGCAAGGCAGGACAACATTCAAATTCAGGAAATGCAGAGAACCCCCGTAAGATACTCCATTAGATCATCCCCAAGACACATAATCATCAGATTCTCCAAGGTTGAAATGAAAGAAGAAATGTTAAGGGCAACCAGAGAGAAAGGCCAGGTCACCTACAAAGGGAAGTCCATCAGACTCACAGCAGACCTCTCAGCAGAAATCCTATGAGCCAGAAGATTGGGGGCCAATATTCAACGATCTTAAGGAAAAAAATTTCCAACCCAGAATTTTCTATCTAGACAAACTATCCTTCATAAGTGAAGGAGAAATAAGATCCTTTTCAGAGAAGCAAATCCTGAGGGAATTCATTACCACCAGACCTGCCTTAGAAGAGCTCCTGAAGGAAGCACTAAATATGGAAAGGAAAAACCATTACCAGCCACAATAAAAACACACTGAAGTACACAGACCAGTGACACCATGAAGTAACCACATAAACAAGTCTACAAAATAACCAGCTAGCTTCATGATAACGGGATCAAATCCATGCATAACAATACTAACCTTAAATGTAAATGGGATAAATGCCCCAATTAAAAGACACAGGGTGGCAAGCTGGATAAAGAATCAAGACCCATTGGTATGCTGTCTTCAAGAGAACTATCTCACATGCAAAGACACATTGGCTCAAAATAAAAAGATGGAGGGAAATTTACCAAGCAAATGGAAAACAGAAAAAAAGCAGGGGTTGCAATCCTGGCTTCTGTCAAAACAGACTTTAAACCAACAAAGATCAAAAAAGACAAAGAAGGGCATTACATAATGGTAAAGGGTTCAATTGAACAAGAAAAGCTAACTATTCTAAATATATATCTACCTAATACAGGAGCACTAAGATTCATAAAGCAAGTTCTTAGAGACCTTCAAAGAGACTTTGATTCCCACACAGTAATAGTGGAAGACTTTAACACCCCACTGAAAATATTAGATGAATCATCAATACAGAAAATTAACAAAGCTAATCAGGACCTGAGCTCAGCTCTGGAACTAGAAGGGCATGATAGATATCTACAGAACTCTCCACCCCAAAACAACAGAATACTTATTCTTCTCATTGCCACATAGCGCTTACTCTAAAATTGATCACATAATGAGAAGTAAAACACTTCACAGCAAATGCAAAAGAACTGAAATCATAAACAGTTTTTGAACCACGGTGCAATCAAATTAGAACTTATGATTAAGAAATTCATTAAAAACCATACAAATCCATGGAAATTGAACAAAGGGTTCCTGAATCACTTTTGGGTAAATAATGAATTAAGGCAGATATCAAGAAATTTTTTGAAATTAATGAGAAAAAGATGCAATGTACCAGAATCTCTGGGACACGGAGTTGAGGGACATTTATAGCACTAATTGCTCACATCAAAAAGTTGAAAAGATCTCAACTTAACAACCTAACATCACAACTAAAAGAACTAGAGAACCAAGAGCAAATAAACCCCAAAACTAACAGAAGACAAGGAAAACCAAGATCACAGCTGAACTGAAAGAGATAGACACACAAAAAATCCTTCAAAAATAAATAAATCCAGGAGCTGTTTTTTGAAAAAAAAAATAATAAAATAGACTTCTAGATAGACTAATAAAGAAAAAAAGAGAGAAGTTTCAAATAAACAATCAAAAATGATAAGGGAGATATCACCATTGACCCCACAGATATACAGACAACCATCGGACAATACTATAAAAACTTCTATGCACATAAACTAGAAAATCTAGAAGAAATGGATAAATTCCTAGTCACATACTCCCTCCCAAGACTGAACCAGGAAGAAATTGAATCCCTGAACAGACCAATAATGAGTTTTAAAATTGAGAAGTAATAAATATCCTACCAACCAAAAAAAAAAAAAAAAAAAAAAAACAAACAAACCCAGGACCAGATTTATTCCCAGTTGAATTCTACCAGATGTACAAAGAAGAGCTGGTGCCATTTGTACTGAAACTATTCCAAAAAATTCAAAAGGAGGGACTTCTCCCTAACTCATTCTATGAGGCCAGCATCATCCTGATATCTATACCTGGCACAGATACAAATGAAAAGAAAACTTCAGGCCAATATCCCTGATGAATATTGATGCGAAAATTCTCAACAAAATACTAGCAACAGAATCCAGGAGCACATCGAAAAGCATATTCAACACAATCAAGTAGGTTTCATCCCCAGACTGTAAGTCTAGTTCAACATATGCAAATCAATTAATGTGATTCATCACATAAACAGAACTAAAGAAAAAAACCACATGATTATCTTAATTGACATAGAAAAGGCCTTCAATAAAATTCAACATCCCTTCATTTTAAAAACTCTCAATAAACTAGGTATTGAAGAAATATCTCTCAAAATAATAAGAGCCATATATGGCAAATCCACAGCCAATATCATACTGAATGGGTAAAAACTGGAAGCATTGCCCTTGAAAACCAGTACATGACAAGGTTGCCCTCTCTCACCACTCATATTCAACATAATATTGGAAGTTCTGTCCAGGGCAATCAGGCAAGAGAAAGAAATAAAAGGTATTCAAATAGGCAGAGAGGAACAAACTATATCTGTTTGCAGATGACATGATCCAATATCTAGAAAACCCCAACGTTTCAGCCCAAAAGTTTCTTAAGCTGATAAACAACTTCAGCAAATTCTCAAGATACAAAAATCAATGTGCAAAAATCGTTAGCATGCTTATACACCAGCAACAGGCAGGCAGACAGCCAAATCACAAATAGACTCCCATTCACAATTGCCACAAAAAAAAATTAAATATCTGGAAACACAGCTAACAAGGAGGTGAAGGACCTCTTCAAGGAGAACCACAAACCACTGCTAAAAGAAATCAGAATTGACTGAAACAAATGTATAAACATTTCATGCTCGTGGATAGGAAGAATCAAGATCATGAAAATGGTCATACTGCCCAAAGCAATTTACAGATTCAATGCCATTCACATAAGACTACCATTGGCATTCTTCACAGAATTAGAAAAAAAAAAACTATGTTAAAATTAACATCACACCAAAAAAGAGCCCGAATATCCGAAGCAATCCTAAGCAAACAGAATAAAGCTGGAGGCATTACACGATCTGACTTCAAACTATACTAGAGGGCTACGTTAACCAAACAGCATGGTACTGGTACAAGAACAGACACATAGACCAATGGAACAGAACAGATAACCCAGAAATAAGACTGCACACCTACAATCATCTGATTTTCCACAAGCCTGACAAAAAACAAGCAGTGGGAAAGCATTCCCTATTTAACAGATTGTGCTAGGAGAACTGGCTAGTCATATGCAGAAAATTGAAACTGGAGTCCTCTTTATACCATACGCAAAATCAACTCAAGATGGATTAAAGACTTAAATGTAAAACCTAAAAATATAAAAACCCTAGAAGAAAACCTAGGCAATACCATTCAGGACATAGGCATGGACAAAGATTTCATGAAGAAGATGCCAAAAGCAATTTCAACAAAAGGAAAAATTGACAAATGGAATCTAATTAGACAAAAGAGCTTCTGCACAGCAAAAGAGATTATTAACAGAGTAAACAGAGGACCTACAGAATGGAAGAACATTTTTGCAATCAATCCATATGACAAAGGTCTAATATCTAGCATCTATAAGGAACTTAAACAAATTTACAAGAATAAACATACAATCCCATTAAAAAGTGGGCAAAGGACATGGACAGACACTTCTCAAAAGAAGATATACATACAGCCAATGAACATATGAAAAAAAGCTCAACATGACTGATCATTAGAGAAATGCAAATCAAAACTACAATGAGATACCATCTCACACCAGTCAGAATGGCTATTATTAAAATATTAAATAAACCACAGTATTAGAAAAACAACAGATGCTGGCAGGGTTGTGGAGAAAAGGAAATGCATTTACAATGTGTCTTGTTAGTTTAAACTGGTTAAACATTGTGGAAGAAAGTGTGGCAACTTCTCAGAGATCTAGAAGGAGAAGAACCATTTGACCCGGTAATCCCATTACTAAATATATACCTAAAGGAATATAAATAGTTCTACCATAAAGAAAGATGCACGTGTATGTTCATTGCAGCACTATTCACAATAGCAAAGACTATGTGGAATAAAATGGAATCAACCAAAATGTCCATCAATGACAGACCAGATAAAGAAAATGTGGCACATATACACCATGAAATACTATACAGCCATAAAAAGGAATGAGATCATGTACTTTGTAGGAACATGGATGGAGCTGGTGGCCATTATAATTAGCAAACTAATGCAGGAACAGAACATTAAATACTCCCTATTCTCACTTAGAAGTATAAGCTAAATGATGAGAACACATAGACACATGGGGTGGGAACAACACACATTGGGACCCGTTGGAGGGTCAGGGGGATGAGAGGTTGGAGAGCATCAGTAAGAATAGCTAATGGGTGCTAGGCTTCCATCAGCTGGGTGATGGAATAATCTGGGTGATGGAATAGGATGATGGGTGATGGAATAGGATGATAGGTGATGGGTAATGATCTGTGCAGCACAAAACCATGGCACATGTTTACCTATATAACATAACTGGCACATCCTGCACATGTACCCCTGAACTTAAAATAAAAGTTGGAAAACTTTTTTAAAAGAAATGCAAGTTGGGGAGGAAGCTGTAATATTAGATATAAATGCAGGATATTGATACAAATTCATGATTATATATACTATGTATGAAGATATATATTCTATATAATATTATATGTACATGTGTATATATTCGCTGAGAGGTTTAGAAGCCATGATGTTCAAACAGCACCATTCTCCACTTAAAAATTCCTTGGAGAATAGTTAATTATAGGTCTGGGACAGGGAGAGTATAATACTAACTCAGTATATAGTTTCAGAAACTAAGGAAGAACTTGAAGACTAGTGGGATTATATCAAAATGAAACCAAAGAAAGTTGGAAATGGCTTGTGACAGTTTATTCTACCTGGATGTATTTATTATACTCTAGGACCTGGAATAAAAAAATAACTAAATAAGGATAAACTCATCAAACAATGTAAAATTCTTTTTATACTGAACTCCTCATTCTTCTTTTTTCTTTTTTTAAATTTTATTATTATTATACTTTAAGTTTTAGGGTACATGTGCACAATGTGCAGGTTTGTTACATATGTATTCTTTTGCTGAATCTTTAAATAAGCTTTATTAGTAAAATACATTAATCATCTTTCACACTTCTTAATGACTACTGAAAGTTGTAAATGTTCACATCACTTTGATAACAATATTCTAAGTCAGTGTGGCAGTGTTTCTAAACAATAGAGATGTTCCATGAGTTGTTTCTTTTGTTCAGAACAAAAGCATTCTATATTGGGGAAACTGTTGAGCTCATTATTTTAAGATTTATTCCTCCTAATACACCTCATTCTATTTACTATGTTTTAAGAACAATGCAATTTATATCATAAATCTTTATTTAGTACAACCAGTATATAATACTGGATTATATTATTTTATGAACATCCATGTAAGACATAAAACATGATTTTAATGTTATCTATAATCTAGAAGATAAAACACATATAAGGAATCTGTACAAACTAAAAACAAAACAAAAAAGATCTGTGATAGAGTTCAGTAAGTAATTTTCTGTAGAAAAAGGGAGTATAAAACATGGTGATAAAAATTTAAAAAAAAATTGGACTAATGCAATAAACTATGTTGTATCTTAGTGGCAGTTTAACATTTTATGTAACCTAAACATACTCTTCTTCTGAAAGTATGACTTCAACAGTGCATTCACCAAGGTTCAAGCAAGAAATAGATGGCAGACGTACACTCAACTGAATATATGAGAAGAGTTTTAAAAATATTATTACAAATGCATGGGTAGTTCAGGGACACCTCAGATGATAACCAGAGTGTCATTACTATTTTTGCCTCTAAGATTAATTTATTGTCCTTTTTTCAAGTAAAATTTTCTATCTTCAAAATAAAGGACAGTAAAATTTCCTTCAACTTTTACATTATCATGAGATCATTTCAATTTGGTTGGATTCCTATCTGAAACCAAATATTTTATAATGGGTGTCAGCAATGCTGTTTATATAGGATAATGTGAGAAAAGTAGGTGGTGGTAAGAAAAAATAATTAACATAAAACAAATGTGTTTCAGTACCTGCTTCTGTTGCAGATCATTAAGCCTAAATTAATCACAGCTATCTATTTCTACCACCCAATCCATGTAATCTTTAATCACCCACAGCACTTTGCTTTAGTTTTTCACTGACAAGAACAATTTGTCAAGAGAATACTAAAAGGTGTCTCAATGAATCTCCCGTGTTTTAGAAATAGTCTTCCTTGCCCTCATTGTATACCAGAAAGCACATTTCTACTTTGTTATAGGAGTCAAGAACACTGACTCCTTCTTTAACCATTGGTACAGAAGAATGAGGAACCTAAAATTGCAGGTGGTATTGTCAGCATCCAATTAAGTAGAACCATGATTGTGTCCTCCAGTGGGAAAAAAAAAAAATCCTCCCTTGTACAAAAGGACCTGCAAACTGATCAATGCCTAAAAATGTCAAAGCAGGCAACAATCATCTTCAAGAGTTATAAAGTACATTATTTAGAGTAGTCGCACATATTTTCATCTCTTGTCCGACCTGTACATTCTGGGTATGAGATAACCGGGCACGGGTCTAAGACATTACTGAACCTTTTAGGTTAGTATCTCTATCTCATGATATTATCTCCCAGCTAATGCCATTAGCTAAATCTTCAACAAAATTTCATTGTAATATCAATCTAACTTCTTCTTATTAGTGGAGCACAGAGAAAGACTAATGAATTTGATGGCTGTGAGCCACTGCCATCATTCCATAGTATGCCCTTGGTCAGAGATGTTGTTTTATGAGATACCATGCAATGGGTAACATATTCCATAAAGTCCTAAGTATGATGCTGGTGGAAGAGCTTTTTGTTTAGACTGCAAATACTTACCAGAAATATCTTTTCACTCTGTGAGGCTTTATTGTCATGCCCTCTATGATGGACTCGGTCTAATGTAATGATCATTAAGAGGGAACTTACTGGAATCTATAGGAAATTGTGACATATTACAGATTCAGCCTTGGTCTCGGTTGTTGGAATGTTGGGCAATCAGAAGTAGGAGTAGCCAGCTTCAACTGCACTGGAAACGTATAGTAATAAATTGGTTGTAATGCAGGAGGTTTATTTGGGACTCCAGTGAAAACAAGCAGTGGAATGATAAAGTGATACGGGGAAAAGAGGACAGCCAATAAGTGTTGAGTTACTATGCCAGCTACCATAGTGGGCAAGTGGGTTTAATTCAAGGAGAACTTCTGAGGAAAAGTGTAAAACATATACCTCAGCACCGACCCATGTCAATATGAGGAAGCTGAGGTATTTATGCATTAACTCTCCCATCAGTCATTGGTTGAAGTCTGATCCTAGTGGTATTAATTCCCAGGAAATCTGGGTGTGATGCATGTATGGAAAATAATGGCCAGGAAAAAATGCTTAGGCACAGATGCAGATGCTGGCAGTTTGAAGTCATCTAAACATATCGAAAATGTAGGCTTCAAGGCATATTGGCAGAGCACACAGGCAGCATCTTCCACAGCCTTAATCTCTGCCACTATGGCCACCTTCCAGACAGACACATAGAGAAAGCATCAGAAGACTGAGGTCATGGGAAGATAACATCCACACAACAATTTATCATGTTTATCTTGTTATTTAGATTCTCCCCTAGTAATAAATGCCCTCTTGTAGCATTTATGTCAAATACAAATATACCCAATAGGAGAGGCCCATCCACATATTTCTTCTTGAGACCTCATTGTCACCAATGTTTTTAAAATCCTGATCTTGATAATTGCTCAACAGTCAGACAAAGGATTGCCTCTTTCCATGAGGCACTGTAATACACATCTCAGTCAATAGTTCTTTCCACATGAAGTAGACAAACCAATGTGACATCCAGAGATATGCCAACTGGAAATCAACTATTTGGGGGGTCATGCTTGAATATAGACATGAGGCAGCAACCATCCACTTTGGCAGGTGCCTGCAAAGCATATAAGTCAATCTGTAATTCAACTTTTTACTTTTGCCGTCCATTGACACATGGTAAGTCATTCCTCATGGGATGAGGATTGTGGTGAGGCTGTAAAGCAATGGGAGCAGGTGCCATGGAAAGCTATACCTGCTTGTGCTATTTCCTGGAACCTTCTGCACTTTCTAGGGCAGTGACTCCTGTATGATATTTCTATTTTACAATGAAATGCTAAAGTACATGTCCAATTGTAAGGTTCAATAAATTACTAAGACACATTTCCTGATTAGTTTGACTCAAATAGTTATTTGGTGTCCAGTAATTGTGTATGCAGTCTTTCAGCTGCTCTAAACATTCAACTGCTTTCAAATTAAGAGTATGTTGTTTGCAGAAGAAGACATGACTTATTCCAAAACCCTAGAGATTTTATTAGTAATTGTCAGAAGCTCCATAGAGCATCTCTGTTTGCTGCAGATCTTTCCAACTGGATGTACTGAGTCATAAGGACCCAAGTGGCTGGGCAGCTTGCACTACAGCCTGAACCTGTTTTAAGTTTTTCCTTGTGCTGCCCCCCCTTCAAAACTGGCAGCTTGCAGGCAAATACTGGCAAAAGATCAGAGAGCCTACAGAGCTAGTGTGATGGCAGTCACAGGGTAGGGAAGCTATTCAGCCAACGCTCAGTGGATTGAGGGCATCCATGTGACATCCATACAGCAACTTCTGCTAATCAACAGATAAGAACAGATGTACTGTTCTACTTACTTTTATAACAAAAAGTAAATTTTCCTGGCATTTAAAAATTCCTTAAACAACCTTCCAGGAACAGTTACAAAAGTTGACTTTTAAAGAAAATACCTAGGCTCTTTAAGGTCACAGCATTGGAGTATGACCATGACCTTCAGAACTTGATGATTCAAAATTTTAGAAGGCTACTAAACGAAAACACATTGAAGCGAGCTTGACTTTATCAATATTTCCCATAAGGCCATATAGCAACCAAATACAAGTCACAGTCCCCCATAAAAAAAGCAAAGAACTGGAGCTTGCAGCTCTATCATGGCTGAGAAGGTAACAATTAGAGTTGAAGGGCCACCAAAGAGGTTGACCTTTGTTTCTTTGTGATATAGTAATGATCAGTGAAGATAATGACATTGTGAAGTGGCCCTCCCTCCATCACTCAAAAAATTATGCAAGAATTCTGCAGTTAACTAAGCACATCTGTTTCCATTACACATTTTGAAAGTGGAGACACAACTAGAGTGTTGTAGTTAGTCCCACAAAATCCCATGAAACAAAATTAGGCCAAAACTTCATCCATCCTCTGATCTCCACGGGATCCTACTGTAACTGATGAAGCATAGAGAACTTCTGGTTTCTAGCGATTAAAGTACATTAAGAGTTGGCACCCAACAATCCCCAGAAGGTCTGGGTCTTTAGCTTTTTCCAATATAAAGTCATCCTGGTAAATTGTTACAGTACACTTTAAGATTCCTACTTGTTCAAAGAATATAGTTCATTCACATATCTTGAGGCCTTAGGGTTTATCTTTTATTACTTGTTTAATTTGTTAAATGTTAATAGTGACTATAGTGGCTGTATCATTTTGAAATTCCCACCAGTAAAGAACGAGATATCCTGTTACTCCAAATCCTTGCAAGTTTTCAATGTCGTCAGTGCTCTGATTTTTAGCCATTCTGTGTCCAGTGCTATCCAATTGTCATTTTAATTTACATTTCCCTGATGATATCCTTATTTGTCATCTATATAGCTTTTTTGGTGAGGTATCTTTGGCTCATTTTTTAATTGGGTTGTTTGGTTTTTAACTGTCATGTTTTAAGAATTTCTTGTATATGTTGGATAACAGTCTTATTAGATATGCCTTTTGCAAATATTTTTTCCCAGTCTGTAGCCTGTCTTTTTATTTTTTGGCAGTGTCTTTCACAGGTCAGAAATTTTTAGTTTTAATAAAACCCAGCTTATCAATTCCTTATTTCATGTGTTGTATCTAAAAGGTCATCACCAAACTCAAGATCATCTAGATTCTAGACATAGACTTTACATTCTTCACAAAAATTAAGTCAAAATGGAGTACAGTTAATAAAAATGTATTGTATTTTGAAAAAGGGAGAGATTTAAAGTGTTATCGCCAGAAAAAAGTATTTGAGGTCATGCATATGTTAAATAGCTCAATTGAGCTATGCTACAATATATGCATATTTCAAAGAATCACATTAGAAATGATAAATATATACAGCATTTTTGTCAACTAAAACCAATGAATAAATGATGGATGACAAATCTAAATGTGAAACACAGAATTATAAAATTCCTAAAAGAAATGGGAAAATTTTAATTTTTATCATACAATGAAATTGTCTTTGTACTATGAATTTTAATGCATGTATAGGTTCATGTAATTGCCATTACAATCAAGATAAAGAACTGTTCTAACAGCCCAAGAGACTCCCATACCATCATTTTGTACTCATGGCCACTCCCTGTCTGTGGCAGTCACTGATACTCTCTTTTTTACTAAAATATTGCCCTTCCCAGGATATTTTGTAAATGGAATCATACAGCATGTAACTTTTCAAGACTTGTTTATTTGATATAGCTTAAATACTTTGAAATTTCATCCAAGTTTTATGTGTATCAATATTTCATTGCTTTTTAGTGCTGATTAGCATTCAATTATGCATATATGCCACAATTTGTTTATCCATTCACCTACTGAAGGACATCTGGGTTATATCCAGTTTTGGGAAATTATTAGTAAAACTTTTATAAACACTTTATACAGATTGTGTGTGAAAGTAACTTTGTATTTCTCTATGGCAAATAGCTAGGAATAAGACTTCTAGGATATATGGTAATTATGTATTCAATTTTATGAGAAAATGTCAATTTTTTTTTTTTTTTTTTTTGAGACGGAGTCTCGCTCTGTCGCCCAGGCTAGAGTGTAGTGATGAGATCTCAGCTCACCACAAGCTCCGCCTCCCGGGTTCATGCCATTCCCCAGCTTCAACCCCCAGGGTAGCTGGGACTACAAGGCGCCCGCCATCACGCCTGGCTAATTTTTTCTATTTTTTCAGTAGAGACGGGGTTTCACTGTGTTACTCAGGATGATCTCGATCTTCTGACCTCATGATCTGCCCGCCTCGGCCTCCCAAAGAGCTGGGATTATAGGCGTGAGCCACCGCACCCGGCCAAAAATGCCAAATTTTTTTTAGAGTGGTTGTAACATTTTGAGTTTCAGTTTTTCTTTCTTTCTTTCTTTTTTCCTTTTTTTTTTTTTTTTTTGCTGCTGTTGTTTCTATTTTTATTTTTTAAATTTTATTTTTGAGTTCAGGTCTACACATGCAGGTTTGCTTTATAGATAAATTGCACGTTGCAGGAGTTTCGTGTACAGATTATTTTGTCACCCAGGTAATAAGCATAGTACCTGATAGGTAGTTTTTGGATCCTCACCCTTTTCCCACCCGCCACCCTCCAGTAGACCCCAGTGACTACTGTTTATTTCTTTTGTCCGTGTCTACTCAATGTTTAGCTGCCACTTATAAGTGAGAATATGTAGTATTGGGTTTTCTGTTCCTCTGTTAGTTCACTTAGAATAATGGCCTCCAGCTTTATCCATGTTGTTGCAAAGAATATGATCTTATTTTTTATGGCTGCATAGTACTCTATGGTGAATATGTACCACCTTTTCTTTACCCAGTCTACCACTGATAGACATTTAGGTTGATTTCATCTCCTTGATATTGTGGATAATGCTGCAATAAACATACACATGCATGTTTCTTTATGATAGAAATATTTATGTTCCTTTGGAAATATACCCAATAATGGGATTGCTGGGTGAAGTGGTAATTCTGTTTTAAGTTCTTTGAGAAATTGCCAAACTGCTTTCCACAATGGCTGAACTAATTTATATTCCCAGCAGCAGTGTTTAAGTGTTTCCTTTTCTCTGAAATCTTGCCAGCATCTGTGTATTTTTTGGGCTTTTCAGTAATAGCCATTCTGACTGGTGTAAGATGGTATCTTATTGTCATTTTGATTTGCATTTCTCTAATGATTAGTCGCATTGAGCACTTTTTCATATGCTTGCTGGCCATGTGTATGTCTTCTTTTGAAACGTGTCTGTTCATGTCCTTTGCCCACTTTTTAACGGTTTTTGTTTCTTGTAAATTTAAGTTCTTCATACACTCTGGAAGGTAGATATTGTCAGATGCATAGTTTGCAAATATTTTCTTCCTTTCTGAAGGCTCTCTGTTTACTCTGTTGATAGTTTCTTTTGCTGTGAGGGGAAACTCTTCAATTAGGTCCAATTTGTCACTAGTTTTTTTTTTGTTTTTTTCTGTTGAAGTTGCTTTTGGCATCTTTGTCATGAAATCTTTGCCAGGGCCTATGTCCAGAATGGTATTTCCTAAGTTTTCTTCTAGGAGTTTTATAGTTCCAGGTTTTACATTTCAGTATTTAATCCATCTTGAGTTTATTTTTGTATATAGTGTAAAGAAGGTGTCCAATTTCAATCTGCTGCATATGGCTAATCAGTTATCCTAGAGCCATTTATTGAACAGGGATTTCTTTTTCCATTGCTTGTTTTTGTCAACTTTGTCAACTATCAGGTGATTGTAGGTGTGGTGCATTATTTCTGGGCTCTCTATTCTGTTCCATTGGTCTATATGTATGCTTTTGTACCAATACCATGCTGTTTTGGTTACTCTAGCCTTACAGTTTAATTTGAAGTCAAGTAATGTGATGCCTCCAGCTTTGTTCTGTTTGCTTAGAATTGCCTTGGCTATCTGAGCTGTTTTTGGTTCCATAAGAATTTTAAAATAGTTTTTTCTAATAATGTGAAGAATCTCACTGGTAGTTTGATAGAAACAGCATTAAATCTGTAAATAACTGTGAGCAATATGGCCATTTTAACAATATTGATTCTTTCTATCCATGAGCATGAAATATTTGTCCATTTGTGTCAATTCTGATTTCTTTGAGCAGTGTTTTGTAATTATTGTTGTAGAGCTCTTTCATCTCCCTGATTGATTATCTGTATTCTGAGGTATTTTACTCATTTTGTGGCTATTGTGAATGGGTTTGAGTTCTTGATTTGGCTCTTAGCTTGAATGTTGAGGTATAAGAATGCTACTGATTTGTGTATATTGATTTTGTATCCTGAAACATTTCTGAAGTTGTTTATCAGTTCTAGGAGCTTTGGGGCAGAGACTATGGGGCTTTCTATGTATAGAATTTTATCACCTGCAAACAGAGACAGTTTTACTTTCTTTCTTATTTGGATGCCTTTTATTTCTTTCTCTTGCATAATTGCTCTGACTAGGACTTCCAATACTATGTAGAACAGGAGTGGTAAGAGAGGGCATCCTTGTCTTTTTCTGGTTTTCAAGGGGAATGCTTCTAGCTTTTGCCCATTCTGTATGATATTGGCTAAGAATTTGTCATAGATGGCTCTTATTATTTTAAAATATATTTCTTCCAAGCCTACTGTGTTTAGGGTTTTTAACATGAAGGGATGTTGAATTTTACTGAAAGTCTTTTCTGCATATATTAAGATGACCATGTAGTTTTCGTCTTTAGTTCTGTTTATGCAATGAATCACATTTATTGATTTATATATGTGGAACCGACCTTCCATCCCAGGGATAAACTATACTTGATCATACTGGATTAACTTTTTGATGTGCTGCTGAATTTCGTTTGCTAATATTTTCTTGAGGACTTTTGCATCTATGTTCATCGAAGATATTAGCCTGAAGTTTTTCTTTTTTATTGTATCTCTGCCAGGTTTTGATATCAGGATGATGCTGGATTCCTAGAATGAGTTTGGGAAAAGTTCCTCCTTCTCAGTGTTTTGGAATAATTATAGCAGGAATGTTACCAGCTCTTCTTTATACATCTAACAGAATTTGGCTGTGAATCCATCTGGTCCTGGGATTTCTCTGGTTGGTAGGCTTTTTATTATTGATTCAATTTTGGAATTATTGGTCTGTTCAGGGATCCAATTTCTTCCTGGCTCAGTCTTAAGAGGTTGTATGTTTCCAGTAATTTATCCATTTTTTTCTAGGTTTTCTAGTTTGTATGCATGGACATGTGTTTTTCGTAGTCTCTGAGGATTTTTTAAAATTTCTCTGGGGTTAGTTTTAATGGCCCCTTGTCATTTCTGATTCTATTTATTTGGATCTTTTTTTATTATTCTACCTATCAGTCCATCAATCATATATACGTATATATATAATATACGTATATTATATATATACGTATATTATATATATTATATACGTATATAATATATATTATATACGTATATTATATATTATATATTATATACGTATATTATATATAATATATTATATACGCATATTATATATTATATACGCATATTATATATATTATATACGCATATTATATATTATATACGCATATTATATATTATATACGTATATTATATATATTATATACGCATATTATATACATATATTATATATATTATATACGCATATTATATACGCATATTATATATATTATATACGTATATTATATATTATATATGTATATTATATACGTATATTTATATATTATATATATAATTTCAAAAAACAAACTTTTGAAATTGTTGATCTTTTGTATTTTTGGCACCTCAATTTTTATTAAGTTTACCTTTGATTTTCATTATACCTCATCTTCTGCTAGCTTTGAAGTTCATTTTCTGTTGTTTCTATAGTTCCGCTAGGTGTGATGTTAGGTTGTTAATTTGAGATCTAACTTTTTGATGTGTGTGTTTAGCACTGTATACTTCCCTCTTACGACTGCTTTAGCTGTGTTCCAACGATTCTGGTATGTTGTATTTTTCTTCTCATTACTTTCAAATAACTTTTTGATTTCTGCCTTAATTTCATTATTTACCCAAAAATTATTCAGGAGCATGTTGTTTAATTTCCATGTAATTATTTGGTTTTGAACGATTTTATTAATATTGATTCCTATTTTAGTTGTGCGGTAGTCTGAGAGTGTGGTTGGTATGATTTCAGTTTTTAATTTTCTGAGTATTTTATGGCTGAGTTTGTGGTCAATTTTAAAGTATGTGCCGTGTGCAGATAAGAAAAATATATATTCTGTTGGTTTTGAGTGAAGATTTCAGTAGATGTCTGTTAGGCCCATTTGGTCAAATGTTGAGTTTGGGTCCTGAATATCCTTGTTAGTTTTCTGCCTTGATCTATCTAGTACTGTCAGTAGTGGGTTGAAATCTTCCACTATTATTGCATGGTTATCTAAGTCTCTTTGTAAGAAACATGCTTTATAGATCTTGATGCTCCTCTGTTGGGTGCATATATATTTAGAATAGTTAAGTCTTCTTGTTGAATTGAACCTTTATCATTATGTAATGCTCTTCTTTGTCTTTTGCAATCATTGCTGGTTTCAAGTCTGTTTTGTCTTAAATTAGAATAGCAACCCCTACTTTTTTCTGTTTTTCATTTACTTGGTAGATTTTTCTCCATCCCTGTACTTTGAGCCTATGAGTGTCACTGCAAGTGAGATGGGTCCCTTGTAGAGAGCATACAGTTGGGTCTTACTTCTTTATAAAACTTGCCGCTCTGTGACTTTTAATTGGGACATTTAGCCCATTTACATTCAAAGTTAATACTCACATGTGCAGGTTTGATGTAGTCATCATGTTGTTGGCTAGTTACTATGCAGACTTCATGGTGTGGTTGCTTTATAGTATTACTCGTCTATGTAATTAAGTGTGTTTGGTGGTGGCTGGTAGTAGTCTTTTTCAAATTTAGCACTCCCTCATTGACCTCTTATAAGACAGGTCTAGTGGTAATGAATTCCTTTAGCATGTGCTTATCTGAAAAGTACCTTATTTCTCCTTCACTTATGAAGCTTAGTTTGGCTGGATATGAAATTCTTGGTTGGGATTTCTTTACTTTAAGAATGCTTAATAAGGGCTCCAATCTCTTCTGGCTTGTAGGATTTCTGTTGAAAGGCCCACTTTTAGCCTGATAGGGTTCTCTTTGTAAGGGATATGCCCCTTCTCTCCAGCTGCCTTTAACATTTTCTCTTCATTTCAGCCTTGGAGAATCTGCTATTTGTCTTGGGAATGGTTATCTTGTATAGTACCTCACAGGGGCTCTCTGCATTTCCAGGATTTGAATTTTGGCCTCTCTAGCAAGATTGGGGAAATTTTCATTGGTGATATTCTCAAATATGTTTTCCAAGTTGTTTACTTTCTCTTCCTCTCTTTCAGGGAAGGCAGTGTATCATACATTTGGCATCTTCACATAATCCCATATTCTTGGAGGTTTTGTTGATTATTCTTTATTGTTTTTTCTTTATTTTTGTCTGACTGGGTTATTTTGGAGAACCAGCCTTCAAACTCTGAGATTCTTTCCTTAACTTGGCCTACTCTGCTGTTAATACTTGCGATTGTATTATGGAATGCTTAAAGTGAGTTTCTCAGCTCTATCAAGTCAGTTTGGTTATTTTTTAAAATGTCCATTTCACCTTTCTTCTCCTATATTATTTTATGGTATTTTTTAATTTCTTGGATTGGATTTTGACTTTCTCCTGAGTGTCAATGATCTTCATTCCTATCCATATTATGAATTCTATTTCTGGCATTTTAGCCATTTCAGCCTCGTTAGGAACCATTGCTAGGGAAATGGTGTGGTTATTTGGAGGTAAGAAGATATTCTGGCTTTTGAGTTGCCAGAGTTCTTACACTGGTTCTTTCTCACCTGTGCTGACTGACTATTCTTCTATATTTGAAGTTGCTGTTGTTTGGATGTTTTCATATTTTGGAGTTTTTTTTAATGTGTGTTTTTGTTTGTTTGTATGTTTGTTTTTTGCTTTTATCTTCTTTGATGCCCTTGGGGTTTTGATTCTGGTATAACATAGGTTGAGTCACTGGCTTTGATTCTGGTTTGCTCCTGGGTCTTGGCTGTCTCCATGCCCACATTTCTTTTGTTGAGCGTTTTGGTCCACAGGACTCCCTCAGGTAGAAGCTGCAATTGGCAGACAGGCCATATTCTTGCCAGGTTGGCCCTAATTCTCTGTTTGAGTGCTTACCAGGGAAACGCGGGATTACATCTGCCCGTAAAGTTCAGGCTCAAGTGGAAATGCTGAGATACAGGCTCCAGCAAATGTTGCCTGCCTGGCTACCAATGGTTGGGGTAAACAGGGTCACCTGCTCTGCTGTCTGGGCATTTCCTAGGACAACAGAAATCTGCATTCACTGGCTGAGTTCACACAGAATTAGGACCACAGAGCTGGAAGCTCTAGTAGTAAGCCTAGCCTGCCTGGCTATTAGTGGTGGGAGTGGCTGGGTCACCAGTAGTAGCCAGGCAAGCTAGACTTACTACAGCTCAGGTGTTTCTGGAGAAAACAGGAGGCTGTGTCCTCTGGCTGAGTTCATACATAAGTGGGACTGCTGAGCTGGAAGCTCAAGCATGTGTTGCCTGCTTGGCCACCAATGGTGGGGGTAGGTTAGGTCACCCGCCCTGCCATCCAGATGCTTCCCAAGACAACAGGAGGATGCAGCTGTCAGATGAGTTGAGGCTGAAGCAGGATCGCTAGGCTGGAAGCTAGCACCAAGTCCCATTAGGTGAGGGAGATGGAGCAAGTTTACTTCTCCCAGGTACCATGACTGTGTCCTTTACTATGGCTATGTCACTGGTGCTGGTGTTCTCTGGGGACCAAGGCTGTAGAGGGCCCCTTTGACTCAAGAGTTGCCCCCAAAAAACATCCAGATGGCTCTCTGCTCCAGTCTAGAAGGGTGGTGTGGGGTGTCCTGGGGCCAGGTGAATTCTCCTGCTCCCAGTCTTGCACAGGTCTCTGTGGAGAGTGTGAATACCCAGGAATCTCTCACTCACTCAACCTTTCCCATGTTGGAGAGGTTCTCCTGGCTTCATGCTGAGCCCAGAACGGATGTTGTCCAGCGTCACTCCTCTCTGTTCTTTATGTCTCCCCGCTTTCTTGATGGATCCTCACATGGTCTCTCAGATAATTGGCCTGTAGGGTCAGTGTTCACCAGCCCTCTCATTTCCTCTTCATGACAGTGATGTATATAAGCTGCTTCTAGTCTGCCACCTTTGTCCCAACATTTTGTATTCCTACTAATAATGCATGGGAGTTCCACTTGCTCTACAAAGTTGCTTGCACTTGGAAGAGTCAGTATTTTCCTACCCTTAGCCATTTTAATAGATATGTAATATTATCTCATCATAGCATAATTTTATTTTGTATCTCGCTAATGGCTGATGATGGTGAAGTATTTTCATGGGCTTAATTGCCTTCCATATATCATCCTTTACAGAGGTGTCTGTTTAAGTCTTTTGCATATTTTTAAAAATTGGGTTATATGTTTTCTTATTGTTGAATTTTGTGTGTATATTTCATTTTATCTTATTTTGAATTTCATATGTCTCATATGTCTGTCTAGTGTTATTGCAACCAATAGTTAGATAAGTTATTAATATTGATGGTCCTAATTTAAGATGACCAGAAAACAGCTAAGAAAAGGGAAACATGATATGCTGCAGTTAGCAGAAGATTAATATGTTTCAGGCACTGCAATTGGTCCTGAAAAAAAAACAAGAAAGCAAGAATACATGGTGTAATAAGGCAAATGAAGCAAATGTTCTCTTATTCATTCTGAAAAATTAATTGCCCATGTTAAGAAAAACAGAAAAGAAATACATTCTATGAGCTTGATTTTGGCATGGGAAAGAAACATTTTAAGTACATCAGTATAATTTCAAATTTAGTCAGAAAAAAAGGTGCCTTATGCCAGAGGCTTACAACATTTAGTATGCAGATATCACAAGAAAAAAAGTTTTTAGATATATAGGGGTTGCAGAAAGATCTTAACTCTTTACATAAAAAATTGCAAATAATTTTTTATTATAAACTGACAATTTATAATTGTATAAATGTATGGGGTATGAAGTAATGTTATAATTTATGAGTACAATGTGGAACAGTTAAATCAAACTAGTTAATATATCTGTTACCTCAAATACTTATACTCTGTGATCTCAAGAATGCTATACATGACTAAAGCTGGGCTGCTGCACAAGCCAGGTGTGGCCTGGATGTGCCATGTGAGCAGGCCACCTCTTGTGGCAGGAAACATGCCCAAGCAAGGCCCAGGTGGGGGTGTTGTCAGCTAGAGGTTCTCAGTTGGCAAAGCGACTGAGAATAATCCTGTGTCAAAAATATATACAAACTCTGCATCTGATAAGGGGTTAATATCTAAAATACATAAGAAACTCAAACAACTCAATAGTAAATAAACATAACCTGGTTAAAAGATGGGCAAAAGACCTGTATACACAGCTCTCAAAAGAAAGACACAGAAGTGACCAAGAGGTACATTTAAAACAAAAGCTCAACCTCATTGACCATCACAGGGAAATGAAAATTAAAACCACAATGAGTTATCACCTCATATGTGTTAGAATGGCTGTTTCAAAACACCAAAAGATGACAAGTGTTCATGATGTGAAGAAAAGGGAAACTTTGCACACTGTTGGTGGGAACATAAACTGGTACACCCATTATAGAAACAATGCAGAAGTTCCTCAATAACATAAAAGTAGAATTATCATGGGATCCAGCGATTCCACTATTGGGTATATACCTAAAGAAAATGACATCAGTAAGTTGCAGAGATATCTGCATTCCCATATTTATCGCAGCACTATTCACAATAGCCAAAACGTGGAATCAACCTAGTATCCATCAATAGATGAATGGATAAAGAAAATATGGAATGTATACAGAATGAAATACTATTAAGTTATTAAGGAAAAGGATATGCGCTACTTTGTGACTACATAGAAGAACCTGGGGGACGTTATGTTAAGTGAAATACACCAAACCAGGCACAGAAAGACAAATAACACGACATCTCGATTATACGTGGAATCTAAGAAAGTTGATCTCATGGAAGAGTAGAATAGTGATTACCAGGAACGGCTGGAGATGGAGGAGGTTAGAGGGATGTGTATCACAGAATATAAAATTTCAGTTAAATAAGAGAAATAAGTTCAAGAAATGTATTGTAAAACAGGTTGACTATAGTTAATAATATATTGTTCTTGGAAAATGCTGAGTGGTTTTAAAGTGTTCTCACCACAAAACTGATAATCATGTGAGGTAATGCATATGTTAATAAGCTACATTTAGTCATTCTACAGTATATACATATACCTCAAAACATCATGTTATATGCAGTAAATACATACAATTTTACCTGTCATTTAAAAAATGAGCAGTAAATAAAATTAAATCTCAGAAATGTTCAGAATTTAGGAAAGAATTAGAAATAAAAAGAAAAATAATTCATAAGATGACTTCAAAAAGAAGAATGCATAATTGAATAAATACACTTTTATTTAAGAAAAAAGGTCTAAGGTGAAAAACAGGACTTTTTTTAAGTTGCAAAGAAAAACAGAAATGGCTTGAGAAAGAATGGTAAATATTTAAGAGTCCCTAAAGATGAAAGCCAATTCCATGCAAAGAAATGGCAAAAGATAAAAACTATCATTCCAGAAGTTTTCTAAAATCAAAAATGATTTTATAAGCATACCATGTACTTAAGAATATCAGCAAGTCATATTCCAGTACAATTCCTAGACTTAAAAAACAAACGAACAAAAATCTTTGGTTATCTAGGAAAAAAGAGAGTGCACGACATATTAGAGCCTCACATTATCATCTTATTTTTCAGCACTATGATTTATGGCAAAATAAAATGGAAATGCTGACTGAAGAAAAGGCTGAAGAAAAGAAAATATAAGCAAGATTATATCCAGCAAAACTAACTTAACAACAAAGAATGATTATTTTTCTCACAAGAACTTCCTGAGGAATCTATTTGAGAAAGAACTTCAGATAACCAAAATGATTAGACAGACACTGAAATAAGCACTGATGTTGATTATCAAATACATAATTTCTTTCTGAACTAAGACTAAATATAGGCAAAATGTACAGTGGATGATAATCTTAAAAACTGGCAAATAAGATAAAAAATGCTGCTTTTCTTATAGGAATAGTATTACTTGGTAACCAAATAGTAGATAAGGTAAATCATGTATTTATAATAGTTTTTCAATTACTAAATTTCAAAAGAATTTATATAATTAGAATGTGACTAATTTACAACTCCAAATAATTAACAGTTCTAAGAGTAATCACCAATAGTTTTAGAATGATAAAACGTGGAACTACTTGACCTATTAATGAAAGAACACACTACTTCCTCTAGTCTTGCCAAAGGGATCAGACATGAACTTGATATGCTTCTGGGCCTGTTAGTTTGCAGGAAATACAGAGGGCAGAATAACAAGTAGAAGTGTACCAAGAGTATTCAGTCTACAAAATCCAAACCATGGAAAACTCTGCAGGTCAAAATGTTTTGGGGTCTTCAACATGTTTTTAAAAAAAAGTAAATGCAAGACACCAGAGAAACTTACAGATTGCAAGAGACTTAAAAGATATGGAAATGGCTTTGTATTTGATTTATATTGATCAACAAGACTGAACTAGTATCGGGGAATGAAGACTTGGGTTATAAAATCAATAAAGACACAAAGAAGTGATTGCTACAAAATCCAAAAATAGTTGCTATTTATGAAAATTGAAGGGTATGATTGGGATGGAGCACAAGGAGGCTTCCTGGGGTGCCCCTTTATAAAGGTCTTCAACTTAAACTAACTGATTCCATTATACGTGTTCTGTGTGATATTTCCATATTTGCAATTTAGTATAAAATTAAAAAGCATAATCAAACTAATTTAAATTGACCTAATCTTTTACTATATGATTGTATGTTTTATCACTCCGAATCCCTATTATACATTTACATTATTTCTTCTTTTTGCTATATAATGTTGTAATAAACAAAATTTAGTTAAACCTTTGTGTACAACCTTAACGTTGTCTTTAGAATAAATCCTAGAAAGGTAATTGCTAGATCAGATGGTCTGTAGAGTTTATGGCTTTTGATATACATAGCCAAAATATCCTTCAGACAAATGGTTATTTTACAGGCTACCACATCCTCTCACCTCACCTGCTATCTTGATTATATTTCTGCAAGTTTGATTCTTAAAACATTCTAACTTTAAAGCATTAAAAACATTACTGAGTTTCAGTTACATGGATAGAAATGCCCATTTATGAAAAAGCAGCTTGGGATAAATCCAATAATACATGTTAGGTGCATCCATTTGTGTTATTACTGCTATTTATATTAATTCAGAGTGTAACAAAAACTTCAGCAATGATATATACAAGAAAATCATTAAATCTATTTTTCATTTCAAACACTTAGAATAAAATGTACTATCTGATATTTAGGTCAATTGCAACTATCATGCTAAATGGACCAACATAAGAGACAAAGTAACCATAATTCATATTTTAATAGACTTGTCTCTACAATGTCAAAATGGCATTATGTGAATGCATTGCTCCAGGAAAATAGGGAATGAGAGAAACAGCTTTTTTTCATTGTTCCTGGAGCCTAATACCCATATTGCTGGCAACTGTTTGTCTAAATGGTTTTAAAATCAACACTTAATTTTTATGGGTCAGGGGCAACTTTGCCTTTCAATACTCTTAGAAACTAAATTTTAGTTTGTAATAGGACTGCATAGGACTGCAAGTTAGAAGCACACTGGAAATTAACCCTTTAAATACCGGTGCGTGTTGGGGGAAGGTGGTGTATGTGTGTCTGTTTCTGCCCATAAACTTCAGGCAGAACGGCTCTGACAATTGTATTACTATCGTTTCAGTTGGATTCTAATCCATCCACAGGAGAACACCTCCACCTTTACCATGTCCTGCTGTTCCTCTTCAGCATGGGTGTGTTTGGTAGATGTTGCTTTGTCTCCTGCCAAGTTCAGCCATGCACACTAGACAGTACCACTATTCTGGCCACAGATATCTCTTCTGATCAGTAACTCTAATTTTGCTAAACACACTACTACTACTGCTGCTTGGTACCACTCTCTGCCATGTCAAGATGTCTCTGCTTGATACGATGGTTGTCTTCTGTAAGGCATTCTTGCCATACATGTACTTCTTGCAACACTGAAATTGCCTGGTGCTCTGTACATTGTGGTGAAATGGGTAAGAACATCTCTTTCTATTTGTATCACACTTCTTAAGGAGGTTATTGACACCATTCTGCTCATAGCTTACTCTTTTATTTTTTTATATAACAGACTTTCTAGCTTGTACCTGCATGCCTTTATTCTAGTGTACACCCACTGTTGGAAAGTGAAGAGTAGATGCAGTGACCCCACCAGAGTTGACTCAGAATCTCTCTTCTCCAAATCACCAAAATCATTGAGGCACACTATAAAATGAATTATCTCCTAAGTGGGTTATCAATGTTGCCTATAAGTAAGCTTCTTTTTGCTTCTTACCAATTATTCAGACACGTACAGATAGGCCTGATCCGCAGAAATGAACATGGCATAGCGTCAAGCTGAGACTTCTGCTACAAGTTATTAATAATTTAGCAACAGCTCGAGTAGGGTAAGGAATGGATTAACTGAATTTAGCTGAGCCACCTTTCTCATCGCCCACCAGTCAAGCTCTCCTTTCCACCATGTTGTCTTGGCCCTGTGCAAATCCCTCTCCAAGTTCAGACTAGATCTGACATTTTCACACTTAGTGATTGTAGAGAGCTTGCTCCAGCCTCTGGAGAAGAATTAGAACAACTATTACCAGTTTGAACAAATAACCGAATGAATAAAATAATTTTTTCATGCTATTTTAAAAACTCTAGAAAATTTGCTACCTACCAATACCTCCAAGACATTTTGACTTTTTCTCATTTACCTGTTCATTTTAGTTAATAGCCAGTTGCTAATTAGAAAGTATACTGTATATTTTCCTGACTCCTTTCTATCTTTAAATCTGAAAGGCAAGAACTGGGACAAACAGCTATTAAATTTAGAAAAATAAGTTATCCCTTGGTTACATGGTTTCAAGTTGCCATATGTGTCATTAGCGTTTTCCTATCAGGAAATTCCAAGTCTCTGTAAGACTGTCCCTCTTATCCTCTTCTCTATTTCTAATCCAACTCTTCCTCTCTGTTCCTTTGCTGCTTATAAATTTTAAGTATATTTTGGTAGATATCTCTCCCAACTATTTCAAATGCTTTTACTTGGATCCAGTTTTTTCAACAAATGATTATTATCAGCAATCTTCTAAAGGCTTACTCTTCTTATACACTAAATTTAAATCATAAGCAAACCTAGTTTTGAATAAGTAAATAGCTTTCTCCATCAGGAAATATTAATCATTACTCTTTTGTTTCAAGGTATTAGAAAACCCAATTCCGGCCAGGCGCGGTGGTTCATGCCTGTAATCCCAGCATTTTGGGAGGCCAAGGTGGGTGGATCATTTGAAGTTAGGAGTTCAAGACCAGCCTGACCAACATGGTGAAACCTCACCTCTACTAAAAATATAAAAATTAGGCGGGCATGGCGGTAGACACCTGTAGTCTCAGCTATCAGGAGGCTGAGGCAGGAGAATCGCTTGAGCCTGGAAGGTGGAGGTGCAGTGAGCCAAGATCATGCCACTGCACTCCAGCCTGGGCAACAGAGCCAGACTCTGTCTCCAGAAAAGAAAAGGAGAGGAAAATAGAGGGGACCGGAGGGGAGGAGAGGGTGAAAAGGAAAACCCAATTCAAATTGAGTTAATCATGATGGAGAGGGAGTAAGAGAGAGAGATTAAGATTATTGCCTCATATCTCTGGAAAGTCAAGGTTATATCAGTGAATGAAATGGCTGGATTCAGGAGCTAGAATTCCTTGCTCTGTTTTCTTCATGGTGGCTTCATTTATGGGTAGGTGTTTTTATTTTTTTTCTTACAGCAAGAAGACTGCCAGATGTTCCAGGCTTTCATCCAATCCTCCTGGAAGCTCCTATGGAAAGCATGTGTTTCCTTCATTAATATTCTAACAATTGGCTAAGAATTGAGTCTCATCACTCTAACTGATAACAGGACCATCACTGTAACCATAAAAGTATAATAACCTAATGGGCAGAGACTGATTCATGTGTCTACCTAGGAAGAGGTAATTCTTCAGAGAATATCAGAATGTTGTTACCAAAAGAGAGAGATCAATGCTAGGTGACAAAAACAACATATACTCACTGTAGAATATACTTGGTATCTCCATGTGACTGCTTCATGGGGGAAGGAAATGAATGGTAAAATATATAATTAGGCTGCATGGCAGTACTCTTCACCATGTATAATGATTCATTCATGAATAATCAGCCTAGTCAAAGAAATCTGCTGAGCAGTGTTTAATAATAGTGCTGTTATACAGGTAAGCAGAATTAGTTCTTGAAACACCCTTCTCACTCTATGGTATCCTGGTTCATTTCTGATCATCCTGTTACTGGCTTTCTTTCACCGTTGGCTCATTTGCTACCAATTATTGGGGCAAAACCCAGTGACTTGATTCTTCTCTTTTGCTTAAGTTATTGAACCTGTGTTTTCTCCCCATATTCCGACATGTATTCTCTCTCATGATACAGCATGCTCTTGAGCTAATCACTTATTTAAAAACTAATATCTAGTCACAGCACCAGCCTCTCACAGATGAATATTGATCTTACAATCATCCCTACTGGCAAGTGGCCCATGCATTTTTATACACCATTCTACTGATGGGGAAACATTAGGCACTTGTGTTAAAGTATCTAGAATAATTTCTTGGCCAAGAGGACTGAAGTTTAAGTCTGGTAGGGGTAGGTAGAGGTCCAAGTTCTGTAACTTATCAAAAAGTCAAGCATTTCTCATTTATCCTTTTACACTTTTGTAGGCAATCCAATCCTAAAGCATGCCTATCATGTGGATAAATATCTATCTCTAATAAGTGGTCTAGGGCAATAATTGTCATTTGGGAACTAGGGGCTTGGCAATGGGTGATGTGTCTGAATTATAGGAAGAGTTCCCCTTCACACCACAATCCTCATATCAAGGTTGTAACACCCTGATATTGAACAGTGTTACCCAAACATGAAATATTTATCTGGAGCAGATTCCAATATCCAATTTCTATACTCCAGCCAAAATATAATCAATCAAAATCTCTGAGTAGAGGCCCAGATACTGGTATTTTTTAAAAGCTTCCTAGATGATTCTGAAGATCAGCCAGGTTTGGGAATTACTAGGATATAGCATCTGGTCTCAAAGCAAAAAGAGAATTAGAACTCAGCAAGCATATGCTCCAATTGTACAGGCAGTTGCTTATCACCCCTTTGCTTGCTTTGAATCAAAAATAACTCAAGCGTTTCTTTATTTGGGGTTTGAGCAGAATACATCAGCAGAGCACCCACCCTGCAGAAACAACACATTCAAAGGTCCTTCATGGGTGGATAAACTTTAATAGGAAAGCTGTTCTCCATGCAGGTGACCAGCTGGGTAAACCTGCCACCACACCACTTTACCAATTATCACTATGCCCTATTTAAAAAGTCAGGCCAGGTCAGTTTGCCACTTGAATGAGGCAGTAAAATCCCTCATGCTGTGTGTATTAATTCCACTTAGCTGTTCTTGGTTATATACAAAAACCAAGATAATTAAAAAAAAACAGGATAGCGCATTCAATATATAAAAAAAAGTCAAGCAAATCAGGCTCTTTATGTGATGTGGATTAAGCCACTGGCGTATATTTTTATTTTTCCCGTTTTTGTTTTCGTTATGCACAGTCTCTGAGACATAAAAACATTTTTTATAACTTGAAAAATAACTGAAGTGAACATACATAAATGTACATTTAATTAAGTAATAAAAATTTAATTTATACATAAAAAGATATTTCTCTGTGTATTTGCAAAGTGTATGTACACAGTGAAGCATATAAGGCCTCTTACCACCTAGGGTTGTTCCTTATTGCCTCTCTGCCACTTGACTTGGTCCTATGGCAGCTTCAGCACCTACAGGCAGTCTTTAGCCACTGAGATCTATTCCAGCTCTGCCCTACTCCACCTACAATTCAGACTTAGCTGCTGGCAATTTTTTCAACAAGTTTCTGAAGCCTCAGTTTTCATCAACACTGAAACTCTTATTTAGAGATATGTTTAGAACAGCAAGGCAATCAAGAGCCCAATTCTTTACATCTCTATCAACTATAATAACCTCCCAAACTGTAATAATCTCCTCTATTCTTATTCCCACTGTGCTCAATGCTATCCATCCTTTATTCTGTGCACTGTGAAATCTTAGCTCCTCTCTAAATTATTTATTCCTTTGTTGGCTTTAACTAAAACCAGGCTTTCTCTGGAAAACTCAGCCCCCCCAGGAGGTATCTCCAATAAAACCATTCTCTCACTGTCCATGGACCTCCAAATAAAAAAATGAAATAGAGTCCCCCTTATTCTCTAGACCTGTTTCTATGATTCCTCTTCTACCTTCCTTTAAATATAAGATTTTATAGTTTCATTGAGCAATACTGGTCCCTTCTTATTTCTGATATTTACAAACTTGTGGTCACTCCTCCATATTCTTTAAACACTTATATACCATGATTCATTCCATGTATCCACATCTTAATTCTGCCATCAACATGAGTGATTTCAAAGTCCATAAGAACATATACTGACTTGATAATTGTTTGACCTCAAATCTAATGGTCTCCATTCAAGCCCCTCTTCAGTTTGGTCATCTATTCCTGGCATCAACTAAAATGGTTCTATCTTTGTAATATTGACCTTTAATAATTATTCGAATTTCATTGAATCTTTTGGTGCTTTGTCCATCCTGTCACTTTCACTCTTAAGCTTTGACTTCATTGAAATTTCTACTTCATTGTTCCTATTATCTTTCACCGTTATATTATGTCCATCATGGGACACATTTCATAATTAATCTAGATTTGATGCTTGATCTTCTGAAAAAAAATTTATAAACTTGGATATTCTCATACTCTTTTGCATCAGCCTAGCAAAACCCCAACACTGAAATAATTCTGAAGCCTAACTCCTCCAATTGTAATACTTAGTAAAGATGAAAAAATACACAGCTATGAAGGCTTGTGTCATTACAAATTCATGGTGACCAACCTCTAGCTGAGCACTCAAAATGCCCAGTAATCATTTATTTTCTACTTGTTCATCAGCGTATCCTACAGACTGCAATTCTATTCCAAGACTTTACAACTCTATTCAAGCCCCTTACTCAACAAAAGGAGACCCTTTCTCAATAGTAATATGGTTTCTGACTTTATGAAAAGACATAGTTGACAAGTATAATCTATAACAATATTCTATCTCCAAAACCTCAAATGTATTTTGATACCCAATCATTACATAGTTTCCTTTCTTGGAAGAAGAGGTATCTATTCCCATTTATTAAAGTAATCACTTAATCATTGCCCTTGACCTCATTTTCACCTGCTTCCCCTAGGATTGATATCTATTGATATTCTCTTCTCTTTTAAATAATTAATTCATTTTACCCTACACAAATGTTCAATGGTTTTACATTAAAAAGTAAAAACATAATCCCTCATTTGATCTTGCTTCTATTTATGTCAAACTTTCTTGACTGGATAAGCCTCCTGAACCACTCACCCTTTACCCAGGATAAACGCTTCTTGCCACTAAGTCCTTAGCATCATAAGAAGGTTGAGCTTTCCTACCTACTTTGTACTTCTGATTGACTTCTGCAAATATTTTCTTAGGTTCTGGCTCTTAAACTTTGCCTGTTTTCTTAAGCTTAATATTTCACATATCCCAAACTGATAAGTTGAACTTTGGGTTTTATAATCCACATATTCTGCACAAATAAATTAGTGCTTTTGCTTCCCAATTGCAACTCTATTGTCTGGAACCTAAGACTCAGAATCCCAGGACCCGCATTCATGCTAAAGGATAGAGCATGTATTACAATCCATTCCTGTATATTACCATCTTCTGAAAATTTTTGCTTTTACCACATTATCACTTTCATTATTTTTCAACCTAGAGCAATCTGGTCTTATCCCCCATGCTCAAGAAAACTGTCCCCAATGATCTAACTGTCAAAACCAATGTGGTCCTAACTTACTAGGCTTACTAGGGTGAACCACATAAAACTGTCATTTTACAGTTTAAAATATTTGAATATTGTCATTTGGCCTTGCTGATCACACCTTCTTTCTTGAAACTCCCTTAGTCACAGTGAAAATACACTCTACGTCTCCTTTTATTTTTCCCTTATTTTCTTATATCTCCTTTACAGCCTAAATTTGCTCAGCTTTCTTCTAAGCTCACTCTAAATAGTATCCCTTGATGATCTTATGAAACCATGTTTCCAACTGCTATATAAATGTTGAAGAATAAAGAATATTTATATATTTCCCTATCTATGTATGTATGTATCTATCTATATATCTATCAATCACCTCTCTGTCTCTCTCTCTGTCTACCCACCTTTCTCCAGAAGTCACAACTTCCTCAAAAATTGTAGTCTAGGAGTCTCTCTCTAATGCCCTAAAGGCATATCCACTTCAAATGTCTAAAAATAAATTCATTATCTTACCAACAAACTATTCTCCCTCCTGAAATTAAGCTTATTTGGTCCACTATCATCCCACATGACACAATAAACATGAGCCATCTTTTACCTCATTTGTCACTCCCTAAATTTAATTAGAAACTAAATATTGCCAACATTGCTTTAGCACTTTTTAATAACTAATACTATTTTTGTCTGACCTAGAGAGGGTATATTAGAAATGGGGAGGAAGAACGGACTTCTTTTCCATTTCTAAATACTCTCTATTTTCTAAGACTCTATTTCCTTAATGTGCTATTATAATCAATATTTTTAAAATAAATATATAGCCCATAATTTCATAACTATAGTCTTAAAATTCAACTTAAGTTTATCTATAGTATATTTTTAAAGTAACGAAAGTACATAAAACATTTTAGAAAGATTCACATCAAGAAGTTGTAATTCATTTCTAAAGAGCTTTTGGCCTATTAAAGATTAGTTTTCCAATGCCTGAACAACTTACCCAAGTTAGGGTTGTCAGTTCAGCAAATAAAAAACAGAACTACCAGTTGATTTTAAATTTCAACTAACAATATTTTTAGTACAATTATGTCACATGTGGTATTTGTCATATACATTACAAAATCCACTGTTTATTTGAAATTCAAATTTAACTGGGCATCCTGGTTTTATCTGACAACTCTAACCCAAGTGAAACCTTTCATTGTCATGATAGCTAATTTATGCATCTCTAATGTGGTATCTATAAATTAGGGAAATAAATCTAAGTATATAAACTCAACGTCTATGAAATATACTTCTTTGTAATAAATCTGAATTTCTGCAACGATATTTTCTTACTCAGTGTAGGCAGAATAATTCATTTAAGTCAATTTAGGGTTTTCTCCACTTCTCTCAGTTGCATTAAAGTTCTGGGGTTTGATATAATGCAAAGACTTGGTAAGGAGGTCATCTGAGCTAGGTCATCGTTGACTCATGCCTACCTCTGTTGAGAGCACCCTATTCCATGTCTAGACTATACTCATGAGTCATACTGATCACCATTTGTAGGCAGATTACTTTGTGTCTAACTCTCCAGTCAATTCTTTGTCCTTCTTGTGCATAGGGCATCATTTTTCTACTCCTATGCCAAGGTTGATTCATAGAAAACTCAGAAAGACTAGCTATTTTGTTCCACTCTCAAGAACATGGAATTTATTAGACTACTTCCACGCTGAGACCCAGGAGAGCTCTATGTGGCTGACTCAGTCCATTTGCCTAGCTATTCCATACAACTATTACTAATCTAGGTCTTGCTATCTTCCTGTACTTTTCTTAGGAAAGGGGCACAGGTTCTCTCAGCATTTAGAAACCTCTAAACCCACCTGAGTTTCTGTTGTCCCTCTTCCCCCAGACTCATCCCAGAGTTAGAAAAACAGAGTCCTCTTATCCAAATCCTTACATCTTTTCCTCATTTATTTCCTCATCCTTTAGAAATGCAGTTTAGTCTCAAGTACAGTGGGGGGATAATCTGGAAATGTTTCCCCTACTTATCAAATACTCTCTCAAATGTATAGTTTATGCCCTGAGTACATCCAGGTTCCTGAGACCAAGATTTTTATATCTAATTTTCCTGTGCTTTCTGAAATTTTAATTATTCTCTGAGAAAATAAGTTTGAATGCAAACCTAAAAGAATATAAAATATTTATAGGACAAAGAGTGTGCAGATAGAGAGAAAGAGAAACAGAACAGGACTACATAGCTATATGGATAATATATACATATATATGTAAATATATCATTTTAAAAACATATAAATGGGTATATCCATACATACACCCATAGAATGGTGTATATATGATGTATATAATGATCTCTCTCTATATATATATATACACGTGTGTATATGTAATGATTTTGTGTGTGCATATGTCTAATGATTCTAAAGTAAACCCTCACATTTTTGGGTTATCTTCCAATTAGAGGATAGCATTTGGTTGACTGCATTTTTCTGCTTCCAAAGATTTGGAATGCCATGCTCTTGGTGTCTTAATTCCATTAGAGCATGATATAGAGAGTCCGCCTTATTGCTGTGTTCAATGAAGTGGGTAAATTCACCCCAGAGTCATCATAACAGGTCCATGGGTAGTTAACACTCAAGAAAGCACAACGTACTTAACTGGAATAGATGGTAAGCAGTTATATGTAGCTCGTACCATGGAATTATAATATACAAAAATACAAACATGAATACCACAAGAGGAGATTTAAATGATCATGTTTTGTTTTCTCCCATCATATGTTCATCTTCTAACCAACTGAAAATGGAAGAGAGTTGCTGTTTCTGAATTGTATCTAGTTAATATGCATTATTATCCCTCCTATATTTTTCTGTTCCTGGACTGCAATTCAAACAAAATTGAACTGGTATGTTGGATGCTTGCCTCACATAACTATTTATGTTAGAAAGTCACAAAATCCCCTGGACTGCCATCTGCACTTTGCAACAACTCTTTCTAATTTCCTTTTACTTGCTCCAAATTTCTTGTGGTAGTCTATTTTTTGTCCCCAAAGTAACTTCTATAAGAATGTATCGGCATCCAGCCTGCTGCAAGTAATCTTTCAGTTCCCTAAGTGGTGGAAAAACATTTTCTCTAGGTTACATGCAGTGTTATGACTACCATCATGTTTAGCTTTTGTTCTAATCTTTGAGTTTATAATAAACATTTTGTTTTAGGTTATGTGTAAGAAAAATTATAAAGTAGGAATATTGGGGCACTGGGAACAACAGTGAGAGATGGTGAAGACTAGGGAAGCTCCAATACTTTTTTAAATAGCTAAAATATTTGATAAATCAATCACTAGCTTTATCATATCCTTGACTCAATTTCATACCCTGCTATTTTTAATGTAATTTTGAGTAGGATAATAATTATATGTCTACATTCTCTTTAAATGATGTGTGGCATATAATTTATAGATATTATACATATAAATGTATACATATTTATCTAGTGAATTATTTAGTGGGCAGGAGATAAAGCATGTTTCGGTAAAATAAAAGCTTTCATTATCACTCTTAATATGAGCCAAAACAAACACTGGCATTCAGAGAACATGGTATAATCTCAGTAAGGAGCGACAACTACGACCTTAACTAACAAAAAACCTTCAGAATGTTAATGGTTTACATACTCGTTTTCCCATCAAGACTTATAGGCCTGGAGAGAAAAATCAATCAAAAGCAAAAGCTGCCTAATATTAATTATTTCATTTTTAATTTGATTTATTTCATGTTAACATATGTGTGTATATGCAGTTGAGTAGCAATTTATAACTAAATTGATATTAAGCACATGTTGGCACACGTATACATGCACATATATGCATGAACTTAAATTTATTCTTTAGTTTTGTATTGTAAACATACAAAGTCAAAGATTCATAGGATAGGAACCAGAAAGGTAAACTGGGTGTGGGTGGGGAAGAAAAAAAAAAAACATATTACAGATAGAAATGTAGACTGAAAGAAAATGATAAATATGCCCTTCTATAGTTAACTTGTCACAGGCACATACACACATACACACACACACACACACACACACGTACAATACACCCTTGTGGGAGTAGGTATATAAGAGAAAGGTTTTATAAGTCTGATTTGGAGGAAATACCTTTAAAAGGCAATAAGAAGAGAAATATTAAACTCCCTAAGAGTAAGGAGAAAAGAACAAATCAGGTTTCCCTCTCCCTCAGCTAAATTAGTAAGAGTTCAGCAATGAGAAATCACAGGTTGAGTGAACAGGTTAAGTGGCTGGTGATAATCACATGGTCTGTGGGTTATTAGAAATGTGTGAAGACATCAGTGTGGCTGAAGTGATTCTGTTTGAAAAGGTTTTATACACAGCCCCAAAATGTGCACAAAGACTAGTTCTGGGAAATAAGTAATCAACATACCATATTGAAGATGTGGCCAGAACTGGTCTTGAAACCTGTTCGAATTAGTGTTTTCAGTGGAATTTCAGGAAAGAGGCAGGACTCATACATGAATTGTAAAGCTGAATGCCTCCCCACAACCCATTCCCATCATTCAGCTTATACCGGGCTTATATATTTGGACTCAAGGTGTATTCATTTTCTATTGCTACTGTCAAAATTACTACAAATGGCATGGCCTAAAACAACGCAAATTTATTGTTCTATCGTTCTGTAGGTAAAAAGTCCAACGTGATCTCACTGAGCTAAAATCAAGATGTCAGCAGATCTGCATTCCTCTCTAGAGGCTCTAAAGGTAAATTCATTTCCTCCTTTTTCTACTTCTAGAGGATCTGTATAATCTTTCGCCCTATTGTTTACATCCCTTTCCTTTGTCTTTAAAGCCAGCAATCTCCCTCTGCCTGACCCTTCTTCAGTGGTCCCCTCTCTCTGATCACAGCCTGGAAAGGCTCTCTACTCTTAAAGATGAATGGGATTAGACTGGTTCCAACTGGATAATCCAGAATAATCTCCATAACTAAAGGTTCTTAATCTTAATTACAGTTGTAAAATTCCTTTGCCATGTAAGGTAAGATTATCACAGTTTCCATTGATAAAAATGTGGACATCGTTGGGGGCTATTATTCTTCCTAGAACACAAGAATATGGAGTATCAATATAAATGATGCAAATGGGCTTTCAGAGACAAGTGTGAGAAAAAATGTTCAAGGCACAGTAGCACACCTATGCAGGGTTTAACGTAGTCATTACTGATTGTCAGCCTTCCTATACCTGTGTGATAAAAGATAGGCAATATTGGTATTTAAGATGTTTCTAGAAATGCTGGAGCAAAGTATAATCACATGAAACTAATTACCCATATAAATTCATTAAAATATTTGCACTGAAACAGATGCTACACAAAGCAAGAGAAAAGGAGAATTACTTTCAAATACCTACTTGCAGAGATCCAAGAAAGTAAGATTAACTTAATTCATATTCCAGAGCCTCACATATACATACATACATATCTGCAGAGAAACACAAAACTTACCATTCTTTTTTCATATAACATATTTAGGATATATATTTATTTGTAAAATTATTTTTAATTGACAAATAACTGGGTATTCTTATAGGTAAAATGTGATGCTTTGATCTGTAAATACATTGTAGAACGGTTCAATCCAGCTAATTAATATATCTGTCATCTCACCAATTCATCATTTTTCGTGGTAAGAACATTAAAAATTTTTAGCAGTTTTGGCCAGGCGTGGTGGCTCACATATGTAATCCCAGCACTTCAGGAGGCTGAAGCATGTGAATGGCTTGAGGTCAGGAGTTCGAGACCAGCCTGACCAACATAGTGAAACTCCGTCTCTACTAAAAATACAAAAATTAGTGGGGCATGGTGGCAGACGCCTGTAATCCCAGCTACTGGGGAGGCTGAGGCAGGAGAATCACTTGAATCTGGGAGGTGGAGGTTGTGGTGATCCAAGATCACACCACTACACTCCAGCCTGGGTGACAGAACTAGACTTAATATCAGAAACAAAAAAGCAAAAAAAAATAGCAATTTTGAGATATACATTATTGTTAACTGTGGATACCATGCAGTGTGATAGATTACAAAACTTATTGCTCCAGTCTATCTAATATTTTGTACCCTTTAATCAACTTAACTTATCTCATTTCTTCCCTTGTCTCCCAGCCTCTGGCAACCACCTTTCTATTCTCTGTTTCTATAAGATCAACTTTTTATATTCCACATATAAGTGAGATCCTACAGTATTTTTGTCTTTCTGTGCCCAGATTTCACTTAGCATAATATTCTCCAGTTCCATCTATGTTGTCACAAGTGACAGAATTTTCTTCTTTTTTAGGCTAAATAGTATTCCATTGTGTCTGTACAGACCACATTTTCTTTCTCCATTCATCTATTGATGGGCACTTAGGTTGCTTTCACTTCTTTGCCGTTGTGAATAATGCTGCAAAGAACGTGGGAATACAGACCGCTCTTCATCATACTGATTTCAATGCCCTTAAATATAAGCTAGGAAGTATGATTACTGGGTTATATGATAATTCTATTTTTTGTTTTTAAGGACACTCCATACTATTTACCGAAATGGCTGTACTAATTTACATTCTCATCGACAGCATACAAAGATTTTATTTTCTCCACATCCTCACCAACACTTTTTACCTTCTGTCTTTTTGATAATAGCCATTTTTAAAGGTGTACAGCAGTATCTCACTACAGTTTTAATTCGCATTTTCATGATGATTAGAGATGTTGGGAATTTTGTCATATATCTGTTGGCCATTTGTATATCTTCTTTTGAGAAATGTCTATTCAGGTCTTTTGCTTATAATTGATTTATTATTTTGTTGCTATTGAGTTGCTTGAGTTCCTTATATATTTTGGATATTAGCCCCTTGTTAGAAGTATGGGTTGTAAATATTTTCTCCCAATCTGTGTCTCTTTATTCTGTTAATTGTTTCCTTTACTGTGCGGAAGCTTTTTAGCTTGATATATTATAAAGCTATTATAATCAAAACATCATGGAACTGCCATGAAAACAGACATACTGATCAGTGGAACAGGACAGAAAGTCCAGAATTCAAGTATTGGTCAACTGACCTTTGACAAGAATGATAAAACACAAAATGGGGAAAGGATAGTCTTTTAAACAAATGAAGCTGGTAAACTAGACATCCATGGTAGTTTAATAGGAATAACATTGACCTAAAAATTGCTTTGGCAGTATGGCCATTTTAACAATTTTGATTGTTCCTACCCGTGAGCACAGAATGTTTTTCCATTTGTTTTTGTCATCTCTGATTTCTTTGAGCAGTGTTTTGCAGTTCTCTTTGTAGAGATCTTTCACCTTCCAGGTTAGTTATATTCCTAGATATTTTATTATTTTTGTGGCAATTGTGAATGGGATTGCATTTCTGATGTGGTTCTTGGTTTGAGTCTTGCTGTATAGGAGTGTTAGTGACTTTTGCACATTGATTTTGTATCCTAAGACATTGCTGAAGTGGTTTATCAGCTTAAGAAGCTGAGACTATGAGGTTTTCTAGACATAGAATCATGTTATCTGCAAAAATGGATAGTTTGACTTCCTCTCTTCCTATTTGAATATATTATTTCTTTCTCTTGCCTGACTGTCCTTGCCAGGACTTCCAATACTGTGTTGAATAAGAGTGGTGAGAGAGGGCATCCTTGTTTTGAGCTAGTCTTCAAAAGGAATGCTTCCAGCTTTTGCCCATTCAGGATGATGAGGGCTACAGGTTTGTCATAGATGGCTCCTATTGTTATATTTTGAGGTATGTTCCTTCAATACCCAGTTAGTTAATAGTTTTTAACATAAAGGGGTGTTGAATTTTATTAAAAGCCTTCTTTGTATCTATTGAGATAATCATGTGGTTTTTGTCTTTAGTTCTGTTTATGTGATGAATCACATTTGTTGATTTACATAGGTTCAATCAACCTTGCATCCTAGGGATAAAGCCCACTTCATCATGGTGAATAAGCTTTTTGATGTGCTGCTAGATTCAGTCGTCCAGTATTTTGTTGAGAAGTTTTGCATTGATGCTCATCAAGGATATTGGCCTGAAGTTTTCTTTTATTGTGTCTCTGCCACAGCATCAGGATGATGCTGGCCTCATTCTTCATAGGACTAGAACTTTGTATCAGGATGATGCTGGCCTCATTCTTCATAGAACTAGAAAAATCTGTCTTAAAATTCATATGGAAACAAAAACAAGCCTGAATAGCCAAGGCAATCCTAAACAAACAGAACAAAGCTGGAGGTACCACGCTACCCAACCTCAGATTATACTCCAGGGGTACAGTAACCAAAACATCACGGTACTAATACAAAAATAGACACATAAACCAACAGAACAGAACAGAGAACCCAGAAATAAGTCTGAACACCTACAACTATCTAATTTTTGAAAACCAGACAAAATTAAGCAAAGGGAAGAAGATTTCCTATTCGATAAATAGTGCTGAGATAACTGGCTAGTCATATGCAGAAGATTGAAACTGGACTCCTTTCTTACACTGTATATAACAATTAACTCGAGAATGATTTAAAAGAAATATAAAATCTAAAACTTTTTTTAACTTTTAAGTTCAGGGGTAAAAGTGTAGGTTTGTTATATAGGTAAACTTGTGTCATAGGGGTTTGTTTTACAGATTATTTACTATAAAAACTCTGGCAGACAACCAAGGCAATATCATTCTGGACATAGGAATGAGCAAAGATTTCATAAGGAAGGTGACAAGAAACAATGGCAACAAAAGCAAAAATTGACAAATGGGATCTAATTAAAGAGCTTCTTCATAGCAAAGGAAACTATCAACAGAGTAAACAGACAACCTACAGAATGGGAGAAAGTTTTTGCAAACTATGCATCAGACATATCTAATATCTAGATATCTAATAGCTAGAATCTATAAGGATACTTAAATTTACAAGAAAAAGCAAACAACTCCATTAAAAGTAGGCATAGGACACAGGCAGCTTTCAAAAGAAGACATACATGCAGCCAACAATCATATCAAAAACAGCTCAACATCCCTGATCATTAGAGAAATGCAAATCAAAACCAAAATGAGATGCCATCTCACGCAAGTAAGAATGGCTATTTATTAAAAAGTCAAGAATGGCTATTTATTAAAAGTCAAAAATTACCAGATGCTGGCAAGTTTGCAGAGAAAAAGGAATTCTTATACACTGTTGCTGGGAGTGTAAATTAATTCAACCATTGTGGATGACAATGTGGCAATTTCTTAAATACCTAAAAAGAGAAATACCATTTGACCCAGCAAACCCACCACTAGGTATATACCCAAAGAAATATAAATCATTCTTTTATAAAGACACATGTACACATATGTTCATTACAGCTCTAATCACAATAGCAAAGACATGAAATCACCCTAAATGCCCATAAATTATAGATTAGATAATGAAAATATGGTACATATACACCATTAAATACTATGCAGCCATAAAAAAGAACGAGATCATGTCCTTTGCAGGAACATGGATGGAGCCGGAGGCTGTTTTCCTTAGCAAAGTAACACAATAACAGAAAACCAAATACTGCATGTTCTCAGTTATAAATGGGAAGTAAATGATGAGAACACACGGACATATAGAGGGGAACAACACACACTGGGGCCTGTCAGAGGGTGGAGGGTAGGAGGATGGAGAGAGTTAAAAAAAAAAAAAAACTAATGGGTACTAGACTTAATATCTGGGTGAAGAAATAATCTGTACAACAAACCCCCCATGACTCAAGTTTGCCTATATAACAAATTTGCACATGTTCCCCTGAGCTTAAAATAAAATTTTAAAAAATCACTAGATATCCACATGCAGAAAAACGAAATTGGATCTCATCTCATACCACATACAAAAATCAACTTAAGATGGATAAAAGACTTATTAACATTAGACCAAAAACTGTAAGTTACTAGAAAGAAAGAAAGAAAGAAAAACAGAAGAGCTCCATTATATTGTTCTGGGCAATAATTTTTTGGATAAGATTCCAAAAGCCCAGGCAATAAATCAAAAATAAACAAATATGATTACATTATATAAATTTGTATTAATGTTAATTTAATACATGACATCTTTGTAAATCATTCTTTTAGACGATATATCTTGATGTGTTCCATAGGATAGAAGTCATACATCTAAAGGTGGTGTTCAATCTATAAACCATAGCATTCTTATATTTTTAGTAAGGCATAAGAAAAGTTAAAGAGATTTCTTACAAGTGTATTAGCGTTTTATTGCATGATAAAATTTCACCCTGTCAAAAAGTGTTACTAGAACTAATTCTGTGATATTCTAGTTGCAAATTGTGATCATTTTGCTCCACTTCCCTTGGCTCGCTAGGTATGCCTAAACATGCAAAATAGATTAGAGAATTGAGGTCATTATGCTAAGAAAATACTATATCTTTTTCAATTGAATTATCCAAGTAATTGAGGCCAGATGTTTCAGTCATCTTAATAATTTAAAGAATTCCTTGACTTTCTAAACTTTCTTTGCACAGAGACTATCTAAAGAAAGCAGATGGCTTAGTCAAGTTTTTAACATCAGTTAGTCTTGAATATTGAGATAATTTATTATGTTGGAGACTATCATGTATGGGAGTATAATGGAGGATGGGGATTTACCTTTGTAGGGGGCGTGTCATGTACCAGGCACATGCTTTGTGCATTTTATATATTTAAACATTATACCAATCTTGCACAGGATTTCTATTTTTATTTTTTCAGAAGCAAAAATTCAAGCATAAGGAACTTACGGAACTTGCTCAAGATAACATAGGTAGTAAGTGGCAAAACTGAAACTGAAATTTCCGTTTGAATACTGAAGACAACTATATTATTTTTAATTAAGTATGCTACTTCCAAAACTACATCAGTTGGAAATATACTACAGAATCAGAAATAAAAGAAGACAAATTCCTAGGATCATTTCCCCCTACGATGTCACTAAAACTATAACCACCTCCAAATACAGTCATATCCCACATAAGCGTATTTCTGTTAAGGACAGACCACATATACAATGGTTATCTAATAAGATTAAAATACCACATTTTTACTGTACTTTTCTTTTTTAAGTTATTTTCATTCTTTAAAAATTTAGTGGGTATATATAATGGGTGTGTATATTTATGGGATACATGAGGTGTTTTGATGCAGGCATGCAATGTGAAATAAGCACATAATGGAGGATAGGGTATTCATTCCCTCAAGCTTTTATCCCTTGAGTTACAAACAGTCTAATTACACTCTAAGGCCAAGGTGGGTGGATCACATGAGGTCAGGAGTTCGAGACCAACCTGGCCAACATGGTGAAATCCCATCTCTACTAAAAATATAAAAATTAGCCAGGCATGATGGCGGGCAACCATAATCCCAGCTACTCAGGAGGCTGAGGCAGGAGAATCACTTGAACCCCAGAGGCAGAGGCTGCAATGAGCTGAGATCACGCTGTTGCACTCCAGCCTGGGTGACAAGAATGAAACTTGGCTCAAAAAAAAAAAAAAAGTACAATTAAGTTATCATTGACTGTAGTCACCCTGTTATGCTATCAAATAGTGGGTCTTATTCATTTTCTCTATTTTTTTTGTACCCATTAACCATCCCCACCTCCCCGCCAACCCCCTAACCATGCTTCCCAGCCTATGGTTACCATCCTTCTACCTTCTTTATGTTTAGATATACAAATATTTACCATTGTGTTCTGTTAGAAGAAAAACTTCAGCCGAATTAAATTTAAGGAAGTTTAATTGAGCAGTGAACAATTCGCTAACCAGGCATCCCCCAGAAACACAGCAGATTCAGAGAGACTCCCATGCAGCCACATTGTGGAAAAAGATTTATAGACAAAAAAAAAAGGGATGTGACTTACAGAAATTGGAAGTGTGGTACAGAAATAACTGGATTGATTACAGCCTGTTGTTTGCCTTATTTGAACATGGTTTGAACAGTTGGCTACATTTGATTGCCCAAAACTCAGTGATTGGCAGAGGTGCGGGCTATGGTCGGTTTACCCCTCCACTTGTTACATAGTTCATGATTGTACAGGAAAAACTTTAGGCCAAACTTAACTATATAAGGAGGCAGTTTAAGCCTAAACTTGATTTAACAGTTCAATTGCCTATAGCATTCCGTACATGTTGTACAAGTTTGTAGCCTAGGAGCAGTAGGCTACACCATAACCTAAGTGCATAGTAGGCTATATCATCTAGGTTTGTGTAAGTATACCCTATGAAGTTTGCACAACGATGAAATTGTCTAATGACACATAGCTCAGAACATGTGACTGTTCTTAGGCAATGCACGACTATATTTCCCTTTCACTCCAGAGTGGTTTATGGGGTGTTTACATGTACCTATGAGTAGTTGCCACCTTCCATTACACCCACTGACTTTCCTGCGGTTGTCACCACAGCTGCCACACTAGCTAAATGGAGAATTAAACTTCCCATCTACTTCCCAGAAAGGTGCTATTACAGGAATGCTTTTTGTCGTCAGTTCTGCCATTACTGCCTATTGATCTTTCATTGACTTTGTTCTTCATTGGCTCTGGCAGAGACTTTGCTCCTATCTGCCTCAATGATTGCTGTGCGGACTTGGTATGCAGAAATGCCCTTCTTCTCTCAGCACTGCCCCAGGTCTCTGCTTTATTAAAGAAACTTTCATGGCACTACTTTTTAGGAGTCACTCTTTATTGAGGTCCTCTCTCCTTGAGACATTAGCACTACTCCAATGATGAAAACAGTTCCCCTCAGCTTGACTAAGCTTTAGACATATTTCTACCAGACAATGGGCCCCTGACCTCCCTTTTTTTAGAGCATTTACTTTAGAAAATCTGCAATTGTGAATTCTTTCTCTTCCCTTTTGAAATGTATGTCAATCTCTTCCCAGCTATTTGCCAGTTTTACAGTCAAGGAAATGTCTTTCTCAAGAACCTGGGAACCACCTCTTAGAAATGTAAACATTGAAGGAGATGGCACCACTATATTTCAGTCTCTTTGAGAAGATAGGAACCTAACTTTGATGGGAAACAATTAGCAAACACAGATGGCCCATTTGCAGAGAAAAACATTTGTAAACTCAGGAATAACTAAATGTGATCAAACTATCTCATTGATCAATCTATCCCCTAATGTCAACAAGTACTTTTTCACTAGCTCATCCCAGTGCTTAAAAACCCTTCTAACTTTTGTTTCAGTGAAGAAGAGTTCAGTCACTTTCTTCTATTTCAATAGTCTTGAAAACAGTGTTCTTTGGCTGGGCACAGTGGCCCATGTCTGTAATCCCAGCACTTCGGGAGGCTGAGGCGGGCAGATCACCTGATGTCAGGAGATCAAGACTAGCCTGGTCAACATGGTGAAACTCCACCTCTACTAAAAATACAAAAATTAGCTGGGCTCAGTGGTACATCCCTGTAGTCCCAGCTACTCAAGATGCTGAGGCAGGAGAATTGATTGAACCTGGGAGAAGGAGGTTGCAGTGACCTGAGATCGCACCACTGCACTCCAGCCTAGGTGACAGAGTGAGGCTCTGTCTCAAAAAAATATAAATAAATAGTTTTCCTTGCCTTTAAATTTGTTGGTGCAGTTTTGGCTTCGACACCAGTGTGAAGGCTGGATGACACTCCCATTGTCTCAGCAATAGGATGTCTGTATCTACAGTTGTGCACCTAGCCATCCCTTTCCTCAGGGTAAGTCCCTTCTGCTTTGAGGACATAGCAGTGAAGAAAAGACCACTCTTTCACTGTAGCTTTGATGTTTTAGCTCTAGAGGTCCACTGGCATTTTGGACTCCAGTCAGATGTATTTCCTGTGAAAGAACATGCATATCTTGGAAACATTCTGAGTTCAGTTTGAGGCCACCACAATGAAGTGAATATCACAATAAAGAAGGTCACACAAATTTTTTGGTTTCCCATTGCATGTAAAAGTTACGTTTAACTATAGTCTGTCTATTAAGTGTGCAGTAACATTATATCTATCTTAATGAGCAATGCATATACCTTAATTTAAAAATACTTTCTTACTAAAAATGCTAATTACCATCTGAGCCTTCAACAAATCATCATCTTTTTGCTGGTGGAGGATTGATGTGATGGCTGCTGACTGATCAGGCTGGTGGTTGTTGAAGGTTGGGTTGATTGTGGCAATTTTTAAAAATAAGACAATGGAGTTTGCCACATTGATTAACTCTTCCTTTTATGAAAGATTTCTCTGGAGCATGTGATGCTGTTAAAAGCATTTTACTTCAGTAGAACTTCTTTCAAAGATGAAGTCATTTCTCTCAAACTCCATTGCTGCTTTATCAACTACATTTATATATTATCCTAAGTCCTTTGTTGTCACTTCATCAATGTATACGGCATCTTCACTAAGAGTAGCCTCCATCTGAAGAAACTACTTTCTTTGCTAATTCATAAGAAGCAATTCATCCATTTAAGTTTTATCATGAGATTGCAGCAATTCAGTCACATATTCGGGCTCCACTTCTAAATCTAGTCCTCTTGCTAGTCCTAGGTGTCACCTTCTTTCATTATAAAGCTGTTTTGTCTACATGAAAAATCTGTTGTTTAGTGTAGCTACCTTCATCAATTATCTTAGCTAGATCTTTTGAATAACTTCCTGAAGCTTCTACTTCACACTTGCTCCATCATCTTGTACTTTTATGTTATGAAGACGGGTTATTTTCTTAAACCTCATGAACTAACATTTGCTACCTTCAAAGTTTTCTTCTGCAGCTTCCTCACCTCTTGCAGCCTCGATAGAATTGAAGAGTTGGTGCCTTGCTCCAGATTAGGCTTTGGCTTAAGGGAGTGTAGTAGCTGGTTTGATCTTCTATCCAGACCGCTAAAATATTCTATCAGCAATTTCACTGAAACAGCAAAAGTTGTTTCACTCTCTTATCATTTGTGTGTTCACTGGAGTAGCACTTTTAATTTTCTTCAAGAAGATTTCCTTTGTCACCACAATTTTGCTAGCAGTACGGCACAAGAGGCCTAGCTTTTGGCCTATCTCAACTTTTGACATGCTTTCCTCACTAAGCTTAATCATGTCTAGCTTCTGATTGTATGTGAGAGATGTGTGACAATTTCCTTTCCTGTGAACAATTAAAGGCCATTGTAGGGCCTCTAATTATTCATTGACCCACTTTCATCATTGTTGTGCCTCAGGACACAGAGAGGACTGAGGAGATAGAGAGACATGGGGGAACAGCTGGTCAGTGGAGCACTCAGAGCATACATAACATTTATTAAGTTCTCTGTCTTATATGGGCACAGTTCATGGAGCCCCAAAACAATTACAATAGTAACACTGAAGATCACTGACCACAGATCACCATGAGATAGAATAATTTTTTTTAAAGTTTGAAATATTGCATGAATTATGAAAATGTGACACAGAGATACGAAGTGGGTACATGCTATTGGAAAAATGGTCCTGATAGACTGGCTGGATGCCATGCCAGGGTTGCCATGGCCTTTAATTTTAAAACTGCAGTATCTGTGAAGCACAATTAAGTGAAGCACAATAAAATGAAGTATGCCTGTAAGTAGTTCAACATTCAAATCAATTTCTAGTTAGCACACAGTGTGAACATTCAAGGCAAGCCTAGACATTGACAAATGTGTCATACGAATGCGGCTCAGGCTGTCACTCTGGGAACATTGCTATAAAAGTAGAAAGGAGCTCTGAATTAGCAAGAAATTCAGTAAGCCTCAACAGAGGAAGACTTGCAAATAACATTTAATTTTATACAATAATAGAGTCTAAATTTTTTTTAAATATTGACCAAATCCATTATTACACAAGGAGGGGACAGACAAAAGTCTACTGGCATGAAAAGACAAAATTACACAGTTGGCTGCAGACATGTGAGATAAATAAACATCTTTCTCCTCCAATCTGTAACATGATGTTATACTCATTCAGAATTGTCTATAAAAATATTATATCACTTCTGTACTGTATCTACCAAATATTTGTGGAAAATAAAGCTCTGCAAATAAAATGGCATTCAGAGATGCCATGACACAAGAGGCACTTAATTCTTGTGACACCTCATGGTGCCTTTAACATTATTCATGTCCCAATATTGTTCCTAATAGTAATCTTTTATGAAGTCCGTTCTAAGTAGTTTAAGTCTGGCTGGTGATAAAGAGATAAATGCAAATGATTTGCATTGCACCATACTTTGGACTTGAAATGGCAAATTTGCCAGTGGTTTATGGTAATCATAACTCAGCACCTTTTTGTTAAAACATTATCATCAATAAATATGAAACACTTGAGTAACTTAAAACCACTTTGAGCCTGCAGAGAAAACTCTATTGTTATCTGTTTGAATATGTTTGTACCTTCATTTATCTGTTGATTCAGAGAAACAGGTAAGGCAGTGGCTGTCAGGAACAAGCCAGTTTGCTTTTCCACAGGAAATAGAGCCTGACAGCTTCAATAAAAACAGAGGCTTCCAATTAACTCTGTCTATTACTGAGAAAGGTAATCTTTCAGCCAAGCCCGGACTAAGACGACAAAAAGGCAGACAAGAAAAGAATGAAAAATAGAGGGGAGAGAACTACACAGTCCTTCACTGTGGCTGCACATCCAAAACACCCAGGAAGCTTTCATCTAATACCGATGTTCAGGCCTTCTCCTCAGGGATTTGAAATTAATTAGGTTAGAGTGGACTTTGTGTATCATATTTCTTCAAACTCACCAGATAATTTTTAATGTAGAAGTAGTTTTGAGAACTACTGAAATGGAAGATGTTTGTGAGCGATGAGCTAACACTTGTGTGACTTTCTATTAATTTTCAGGAACATTACTTGCTAACATTTCTTAACTAGTGAAAGTTTATGAATGTCACTGTAACCTGAAACAATCTATAAACAAAATCAGAATTGAGGCTTTAAGTGTCAACACCAAAAATGACAGTGCTGATCTCATTTACCTAATTTGAATACAGTGGCTGACACCTGTAATCCCAGCTTTTTGGGAGGCTGAGGTGGGTAGATCACCTAAGGTCAGGAGTTCGAGACCAGGCTGCCCAATATGGTGAAACCCCATCTCTACTAAAATTACAAAAAAATTAGCCGGGCATGGTGGCATGTGCCTGCAGTCCCAGCTACCCAGGAGGCTGAGGCAGGAGAATCGGTTGAACACGGGAGGCGGAGGTTGCAGTGAGCCGAGATTGTGCCACTACACTCCAGCCTGAGAAAGACAGTGAGACTCCATCTCAAAAATATATATATATAATATTAAGTATATATTAATGACATAAATGAGCTAATTAAGTCAAATAAGTAAAGTAATAAGTAAATAATAGGTAAGTTACAAGCAAGTCTGTGATTCTTAATCTCCTTTGTTCCAAGGGAAACTATGACACAGAATAAAGAAACATAAGAGAAACAGATGAAATGTGAATCTCAATATAGAGATATTTCACCTCCCTGGTTACCTGTATTTCTAGGTATTTTATTCTTTTTGTGCCAATTGTGAATGTTATCACATTCTTGATTTGACTCTCAGCTTGGATGTTATTGGTGTATAGAATGCTAGTGATTTTTGTACATTGATTTTTGTATCCTGAAACTTTGTTTATGAGTTCTAGGAGGCTTTGGACAGAGACTTTGGGGTTTTCTAGGTATAGAATGATAATTTCTGCAAACAGAGATAGTTCAACTTCCCCATTACCAGTTTGGATGCCCTTTATTTCTTTCCCCTGCCTGACTGCTCTTGCTAGGACTCCCAGTACTACGTTGAACACGAGTGGTGAAAGTTGACATCCTTATTTTGTTCCAGTTCTTAAGATGAATGCTTCCAGCTTTTGTCCATTTAGTATGATGTTGGCTGTAGGTTTGTCATAGACGGCTCTCATTATTTCGAGGTATGTTCCTTCAATGACCAGTTTGTTGAGGGTTTTTAACATGCAGGAATGTTGACTTTTATAGAAATGAAGCTTTGTCTTTGAAAGAAAATGAAAGAGAATTAGTGGCCCAAACCTGTTCTTCTTCACCTGTAGTTGTTATCACTGTGCAGAAAATGAACCTGCAGATTATATAAACAAGCTGTAGTTACAGAATTCTATGTTTATTTGGTCCAGCCTGGTTTAGTCTTACTATTTTGAGAAAAACATTTATCCCTGCCAGCCGTTTAAGTGTGAAATATGCTCAGTGTCTATGGTGAGCACAGGAAAAATCTCACAGATGGCCATGCCCTAGTCTCCAGAACCTGTGGTTATGCTTCATTACATAGCAAATGGAAACTAAAGTTGCAAATATGTTAAGGTAATTAAGGTTACTAATCAGACGGCCTGAGACAGGGAGATTATATTGAGATATCCAGGTGGGTGCAAGGGCATCACAAGGCACCTTTTAAGTCAAAAAGGAAAGCAGGAGGCATGAGTCAAGAGTGGTGCAGTGTGAGAAAGAGTCAACAAACCACTGCTGGCTTTGAAGACAGAAGGGAGCTATAATCCCAGGCATGAGAAACTAGAAAAAGGCAAGGAAATGAATTCTCTCTTAGAGCCACCAGAAAGAAACACAGTACTGCTGACATTGATTTTATCCTAGTGAGACTCATTTTGAACTTCTAACCTCCAGAACTACAAGATAATACATTTGTGTTGTTTTAAGCCACAACAGTTTGGTGATTTGTTACAGTAGCAATAGAAAACTAATACAGTGTGCATACGCTTGGGACCTAAACCATCTTGACCCCAGATGTGACCTCAGTTGGGCTTCAGTACGTAATGTCCTTACTTTCAACCATCAGGTTAACTGTTCACAACTTGATCACTCATTGGACACTTTGCCAAATTTTTCTCAGCCTTTGACTTTCACTGTTCTGTTGACTTCAATTTCATTCCTTTTCATGCCTAGAAACTTATATAAATTACTACCTGGTTTTAAAAAAAATCCCTTTCAGCTTGACCTAGCCTCCAAGAACACCTTTACCTAAGATAGCCCTACAGGTATCATGTAAGCACATACCTGATCTGTTTCAACTTCCCAAGCAGAACCTAACCACCATATCTCAAGTATCTGTTTATGATGACTACTGTGTGTAAATGTTACAGAGTAAATAAAGCTATAATTTGTCAACAAAACATTCAATAGATGATAAATCTAAGATTTTTTCATTCCTTGTTCACTGTAACAAAACAAGAATGTAGCTGTCTTATAAAGGAAATAAATCTGCCATCTACTGGAATCAAATGAAAACTACAAGTAGAAGGCCTTAAATTTATAGTTGACACTACATTGCTGTAACATTTAACTGTAAAAGCAAAATTTTATCTGTTTTTACCATTTTATGAAAAATAACAAACAATATTTTGTTTTTGAGCCAGTTGTTCAGACTAGAAATTCATTTCCCTTATCTCATAATTGCTGAATATTAATTATAATAGAAACTAAGTTCTGAGATACATAAATAAATAATGTTCATAGTCCCATTGTATGAGAAACATTTTTCAAGGTTATTTTGGTTGTTATTACTCAAATCAATATCTAAAAGAATTTTTAAATAATATCTCACTGTGTATAACTACTCATATGTAGGCTGTGCCCAAGCACTTAAATACACACACACACACACGCACACACACACACACACACACGCACAGAAGCATTTTGCTTCCATGTATCCTAAGCATCCTAAATCAAAACTAGAAATCTCCTGACTTAAGGAAGAAAGACTAACTTGAACATTATTGGGTAATAAAGATCAGCCTCTAATAAATAAATTATATCATAATGGCAAAATCAATCTTTTTTGACATTTCTTTATGTGTATTTAGTTTCCACTGTCACTTTAGGAATACAATGACACTATGGTTACATTTATAATATTTCATTATTTAATTCTATTTTGGTAACCTTTTATTGCCCTTTTTTGTATACTTTCTTCCTCTGAAAACACACACACACACACACACACACACACACACACACACACACACACTCTATTTCTGTAGTTTGGGGTGGGAGCTTCCGGCCAATATAGGATGTTGATTCTAATTATAATTTGCCCTCTGTATTCCAAGTGACTGGGACCTGATGATACACATCTCAAGGAGCTACGCGATCATATTTTGATTAGTGCAGGAGTAAGTTGATCAGCATACAAAGAGCACATGACAGTGAATAAAATCAACAGCCCCTGTAGTCTAGAAGCCTAGATCTCAAACCGTGAAAATTTCCTAAAATTTCCAAAAGTGGGCATAAGTAAAGAGAGAGCTCAAAATACTGAAGAAAGTTGTGAGAAATTAAAACTGGAAACCTTTCTCAAGTGAGGTAAAAACCTAGTGACACAAGTGTCACCCAGTTGCAGATATTCAGAAATGCAAGCCACCTAATCCAGACGACTAAAATGTGCAGGCTGATTTGTTACAGCAGTTAGCATTACTCTCAGGAATAAACAGGGAGATTAAAAGTCCAAAGGGGCTCCATGTTAATACCTCAGTGGAAAGGGTAAGACCCTATAGTCTGGCTATGACGACTCTCAAAACTCGGGACATTTTGCAAACACTTTTATTACCTAGTTTTGATTAGCAGAAAAACTTTAAAACTGAAAAGAAACATCTCCTTGTGTCTCTTCTTTCTCTTCTCCTCCGTCTTTAACATCCCTTCATCTTCCCTTCTCTGTACTTTATTCAAAGAATTAAAGTAGGTGAACAAGTAGCCCAACAGAGAGCTAAGGCACTGAGTAAATGGCTTCCTACGTCACAGACAATCTAGCAAAGAAAGAAGCCCCAGGAAATACAAAGGGTACTGACATGTTTATGTTAAAGTTAAATCTGGACAAAAGCACATTGTATCTCTGGGTCACGTTATTAAAAGAAGAAGAAGAAGGAAATGGAGGCAAGTATAAACATAAGCCATAAAATGTACCACTTAATTCCCTGAGTGATTTATTTGGTAGACTTCTACTCTGATTCTTTATTTTCTTAAATAAAACATGATATACCACTAATGTGAGTATGTATTGCCACAACTACTTCAAAAATGTATTTGCCATTATCTACTAAGTATGAAGATACGTCTGTCATATGACCCCAACAATTCCACTTCTGGGTATACCCAAAGGAAGTAAGCATAATTATGTCCAAGAGATACGTACCCAAAAGTTCGGAGCAGCATAGTTTATAGTAGCTGTGATGGTTAATATTAAGTATCAACTTGATTGAATTAAAGGATGCAAAGTACTGTTTCTGGGTGTTTCTGTGAGGGTGTTGCCAAAAGAGATTAACATTTGAGTCAGTGGACTGGGAGATGCAAACTCTCCCTTAATCTGAGTGTGTCTGCCTCTTCGCAGATTAAGGGTGGGTCTGCCTCTTTCTCAGCTGCCAGTGGGGCTACAAAAAACAGGCAGAAGGTTGAAAAGAACAGGCTTGCTGTGTCCTCCAGCTTTCATCTTTCTCCTGTGCTGAATGCTTCCTGCCCTCGAACATCAGAATTCTTCCATGTTCTTCAGCTTTTGGACTCTTGGACTTACACCAGTGGCTTGCCAGGGGCTCTCTGGCCTTTGGACACAGACTGAAGTCTGCACCGTTGGCTTCCCTACTTTTGAGGTTTGGGGGTCCGGACTGGCTTCCTTGCTCCTCAGCTTGCAGATGGCCTACTGTGGGACTTCACCTTGTGATCGTGTGAGTCGATACTCTTTAATAGACATCTATCCTATTACTTCTGTCCTGCTAGAGAACTCTGACTAACACAGTAGCCAACAATGAGAAACATTCCAAACGTCCATCAACTAGAGCAATCAAAACAAGAAGTAACAATATAGATGACCTTAACAGACAAAATGTTTAGGGGGGGAAACGATTATAGATGTACACACATAAAGCAAGGCAGAGAAAAGTTCATACAGTATGCTTGCATTTAGGTAAAATTCAAAAGCGAGCAAAACTAACATTATCATTTAAGAGGGCATGTATAAGTCATAATACAAACCAAACAGCCAATACATTTTTTCTTATAAAATTCAGGATAGTGGTTATAGGGAGGAAAGAAATAAGATAGATAAGGGGCTCACAGGGCTTCTGGGTTCTAATACTGTGCTTGCCATTACTTGACTTAGAAGGTGTTTACATGAGGTTTGTTATAATAATTATAGTATGTTCGTATTTTGTGCATTTTTATAAATGTAAATGTTTTAATTTACTTTTTAAAAACTTAAGAAGGATTCAATTATTTTTCCTCAATACTTCGCTGTGAACTCTGTGAAAATGGGAGTCATGTCTGTTTTGTTCACTGATGTTCTCTCTAGGACGGAGCACATAGGCTGGAACAAAGGAGCTCAACATAAATTTGATGACTAAATGAATGAAAGAAAGCAAAGCCAAGTAAACAACTAATTACTTTAATTGTTTAATTTATTAACAATAATAAAAGTGATTATAAGAGTTAGTATTTATGGAACACTCACCATGTACTAGACTTTGGTTTAAGCACTTTATTTACATCGTATTATTTAATCATCACAACCGACCTATGAGTTTGATAACATACTATGGTAATTACACAAATGAGAATGCAGAAGTTTAGAGATTTTAAATAAAATCTGCAGGGTTATCAGCTAGTAAGTGGTGGAGCTGGGACTCAAATTCAGATCCATTTTATTTGAACATCTATATACTTATTTACTACTGTACATACATAATCCTCTGAATCAATTCAACTGATTCAATTACCAACTGAATCAATTAATGATTATTTCGCTTTTTTAGAAACTTTTTGTGCTTTCAGTTTTCATTTTAAAGTATCGATGAAAGTTTCCTTCACTGAATTGTCTTCTATACTCACTAGAACCATTTTTCATAATGTCACAAGACATTGACATTTCCTAAGATTCCACTACCCTGACTAGTGCTTGCCTTTTGAATATTACTTTAAAAACCAAAGGAGCCACAATGTTAAGAAGAAGTATGGATATTGGCAACAATTTAAAAAAACTCTATTTACCAAAAGTATATAGATGTTATAAAATTAAAAGAGAAATTACATCCACATAAAGAGACATTTTCATGAGCCTTTACATACCAAAAAAATAGTTTCACATCTTGATATCTGACAAGATATAAGGAGGTACTCATAGAATGATGAAGAGATATCGAAAACATACAAGAGCCACCTGTATTTCCCAGAGGCTTTCACTGGCCAAATACAGGGTAGCACAACAAAGAATGATAAAAATAGATTATAACCTATTGAATAAAATAATAACCCATGAACCTACAGAAATATTAATTAATGAAGGAAGAAAAAGTTTTTTCTTATAGTAGAATGCCAGGTAACAAATATAAAAGAAATAATGGACGGAGGAAATTATCAATATTGAGAAAGGTAACAGTAAGAAGTTTGATGAGAAGCATGATAGTCTCAAAGAATCTCTCCACAAATTGTTAATTAACTTCAAAGATAAATACAGCAAAGTTACAATGGGAACATTCTGGCAATTACCATCAGACCTAAGTTTTCAAAGTTATAAAATAAAATGTCCTATACTAGAAAAGAGGCATAACTATAATGGGAATGTTCGTATTTGATAGATTAAATAGGGAAGTGTAATTAGTTAGGTTTATATAAATAAAGGAAAATATTAAATATGCAAACGCAGAAGGAGAATATATGTTTATTTTTTCAATTACATATTGGACATTTATAAAAATTATAATATGCTAAGCCACAAGGAAAACCTCAGTGAATCCCAAATGAACAAAAACAAAGACTATATCCTCTATTAAAATGGAAAAGGGTTATAACTCAAAATCTTTTGAAATACACACTCAGAGAAGAAGCCTGCCTTAAACATATTACTTGCTAGCCAGGGATGAATATGAGTTAATTACTAAGTTAAAAGTTACAACTGGAACAAAAGAAAACTTTGAAAATGGAAGTAAGGAATTATAAACTATAAATTTAGAGAATGGCAAAAACAATAACAGAAAACAAATAATTTAGAATTACAAAAGAATATTTGTGCATATAAATCTATATTAATCTATTTGAAAGCCTTCAACATGAAAGTATTAAGCTACCTTGGAGATTGGAAAACCCCTGGTAAAAAAAAAATTGTGGTATTATCCCTAAACATTTTTAAAACTAGTAAGAATATGAAATACTGAGGTTAAATAGTATCAACTACCCATAAACTCTGGAAAACGTAAAGTGAGACAGACTAGTCCTAGGTTGTGTCCTCTATTGAGCATGTTAGACCTGTCAGATCATTTAATCTAGAAATTTGCATCCTGTAACAAGAAATAGTGAAGCACGCCATATTCATCTGTACTCTCTCTCTACCCCATCGCTGTAATGGGGTATTTATATGCAATAACTGATCATTTCAAGGGCAGAAACTATGTAGGAGAGATAATGTGATCAACCCCAGTGTCTCTAATTAGTGTTCATATGGGCTTAGCTATGTCAAGAAAGCCCAGGAGAGGGCACAGCTGGTAGTACTAATTACAGCTAAGAACCAAGCAATTAAAATAAAGTGATCAGTCTCATAGAGGCCAAAGTGTAAGGATAACACTGGCAAAGTGTCTTTAATATAACATTCGGGAGGTCTTTTCTGAGAAGAGCGGGAATAGGATCTAGGCTTCTGTTGAGGGCTTACAGAAGTGCTGAAAGAATACTGTTTATTTGATATCTGAATTTTTTTAGGGGTATAAAATTTGGGAATTGATCTTGGACAAAGGGACATATTGATCTTTTTAGGAAATGAGTCATATATGTCTGAATAATTATTCTTGATACCTTATTTTCTTTCCGTTTTTACATTTGGCCTGATGCTAGCTTGGGCAAAGGACTCTGCACTGAAATTTGATTGAAAATTTCTACTAAGTTTCAGAATTGAGAACTGAAGTCTTAGACTTATAATTTGAAGTTCAAGTGATAATTTTTCCCTCCTAAAATCCCACCCATAAAGATAGGATTAAAGTCACAAGAAAGTTTACAAAAACTCTAGCATACTCCTTTTTCTGATTTCTAGATTCAGGTAAATGTGTAAGTCCTATAGTAGAATAAGTCAAAATTAATTTCTCTTCATTAATTGAGAACAAGTACACTTTTGGTGATGCAGACCAGTGAGAATAAGTCATATAATATAGAAATGTATCCTTGAAACACAGTTTGAATCTTATTCTACATATTTCCTCTCTGGGAGTCCTGGGATGGCACTGATATGCCCTGGAGGTCTCTTTTAGCCTGGTCCCTATATATTGATTATGACATTCTAAATAAATATAGTACATTAATTTACCATCTTCTTGAGGACTTGACAATGTGTCAAATACTATTATAGATGATTTCTATACATTATCAGTAATCCTGATAACAATCCTGCAGGTTAAGATTTATGTTAACATTTCTTGTGTTAAGTGGGAACAGGTTTCCAGGTTAAGTGGGAAACAGGTTAAGTGGCCTGACTTCATAAATAGTAGATCTGAGAGTTGGTCTCATATTGACTAGACTCCAGCTATCATACCATGATGGTTCTCTATTGAAGGCCTTATTTGAACCCCATGAAAGTGGGGGAAAAAAACAATATATTGTGAATTGTGTCCAAGACAGGGAGAGTAGTTTCAGAAACGAGATGGTCAGTGAAGATTTTCACTAGGATGTGGTCAGGAGAAGAATTTTGGAAAAGAAAATTACCCAAGTGTCACTTCCCAGTGAATGAGTCTTCATTTCAGACTCCTGAGAACCACCCTAGTTTCTTAACATAAAAAAAGGAAATTGTGTTTGGGTAACTTGTCAATAATCCTAAGATGGCTTTTCTCATTCACTTTTAAAAAATATTTTTCTGCAGGTACATAGTAGGTATATATATTTATGGGATACATGAGATGATTTGAAACAGGCATGCAATGTAAAATAAGCACAACATGGAGAATAGGGATATGCATCCCCTCAAGCATTTATCCTTTGAGTTACAAGTAACCCAATTACATTCTTTAAGTTTTGGGGGGTTGCAGGGGAGCTGGGGATGGTTAATGGGTACAAAAAATAGAAAGAATCAATAATACCTATATTTAATGGTGCAATAGGATGACTATAATCAATAAGAACTTAACTGGATATTTCAAAATAGCTTTCTCATTCACTTTTTGTGCTCCTTTGGATTAAGTTTCCTGGATCAGAGAGAACTTGAAGGAAGCCAAAAGCCTCAAGCTGCCAGCAGTGACCACCTATAGGAGCTTCAGTTTAGAGGCAAAAATACTGACTCTAGCCCACAGTGTAAGCTCTGCAGTGGGACAGACAGAAGGCTAGAGCTGCTGGCCAGGATCAAGGTGGGGAGCAGGGGGTAAGGAGTGGCAGGGTGAAGGAGACTTTAATAGAGATGAAATCAAAAATACCCAAAGCTAGTGTGAAATTAGGGAAGGGGAATCTAGACTTCTGAATGGATCTCTCCACACAAATACTGCTACTCCTAGAGCACAGAAGACAAGGATCTGCCTATGTTAAATAAACCGAGAAGAGAGGAAAGGCCCTTTTCCTCCTGGACACACACATATCACCTAAACACAAGGCGAGAAGACATATGGCTGCCAGGAATTCTCTGCTTTCAAAATCCCAAGGGATAACAACTTCTCTTTCAAAGCTCAGTTTGTGTAAAGGCTTCTGCTGCTTGCTGTGTTAATCAATCCTCCAAGTTAGTGTCCATGTATCATTATAATAGAGCTATTCTAAACTGAATTCAATAGAGTGACATGTTTATGATTATTTTATTTAGTTTAGTTTAAGGAATGTTATGGAAGGTGTGTTTATTTTGTACTGCTATTAGCAAACTGTAAGGCCACAAATCTTAAGATAATTCTTTCTAAGCAAGACAGGGGATTCGAAAGCTATAAAAGGAGAAAAGGAACAAATTTGACTATAGTAACATTTTTTATATTCTTTATGTGAAAATATGCTTCATAAAACAAATTCAAGTTTTCATAAGTAGGAAGACAATACTTATAAAACATACAGTGCACAAAGAATTAATGTCCCCAACAGGCAAGAATAGCTGACAAATTACTTTTTAAACAATACCCAATCAAAATTGGACAAATTATTCAAACAGCTAAATCTCTGAAGAAGCAAAGCAATTGGTAAATAAGTATATTAAAAGAAACTCAACCATAATAACAATAGTCAAGGACATACAAATTTAAATAATGGAAAAATGTTTTGCCCATGACATAATTTTGACAGATAGAGTATAGCAGAAGTAACACCAAGCTAATTTCTGGCCTAGTCTTTAAGAGAATGGGCTGGTTATACATTACTCTCTCTGAACACTGAGCCATCATGTAAGATGTCCATCCCTCTGCTGAAAAGATCACATGGAGAGGGCCGGAAGGAGAATGGCTCAGCCGAGCCAGCTTTTCATCTTTCCCACCAAGGTATCAAGATATTTGAGTGAAAAATCCGTGGATCCTCCAGACCCAACCAGCTACCAGCTGAATACCAGCAGGTGATGCCAGTAAAAAACTGCCCAGCCAAGCACTGCCTGAATTTTTGGCCCAGAAAACAGTGACTCTCTCTCTCTCTCTCTCTCTCTCTCTCTCTCTCTCTATATATATATATATATATATATATATATATATATATATGTTCAGTTTCTGAAGTAGTTTGTTAAACAATTATAAATAACCAGCCAGCATAGGTGCCAACTACTAAACAGCAGGTAAATTATGGGAGTCTTTCTAAGATATCTGGGATGAAACAGAGAAGAGAGCCAGGAGGAAAATCCAGAATAAATGGTATCAATTTCAAAAAAGGAGAGCATATAATGAAGGAGCAAGGGATCAATAATATCAATAATATGAGATATAAAACGAAGTTTATTACATGTAGTAATTAGAAACTCACTAGCAAATTTAGAGAATGGTTTCAGTAGAGGAATAGCAGTAAGCTGAAGACTGAATAAAAACACAGCAACACAGCAATTCCATTTCTAAGTATGTACCACAGACAAAATTTCTACCTATAAAAATGTACGTAGTAGTGGTGTTAATCATAGGGAAAAAACACACAAACAATTCAAATGCTCAAATGTTCACTAACAGGAGAATAGATACATAACTTGTTATATGCAGCAGTAAAATCAAATCAGGTAACTATAGCCACATGAAACATCATGGGTGAATCTCAGGTACATAAGCAAGTCTCAGAAGGTGATATATGGTATAATCTTTGTGTAAAGCTAAGGATTAAACAAAATAAAATGCATCACATGTATGTGTGTGTATACATAATATATGTATGAATGTAGGCGTGTATATTTATAACAAAAAAAGCCATAAAATGGCAAACAGAATTCAGGATCATGGTCACCTTCCAGGGAAAAACAAAGGCGGGGCAGAGGGGAGGGACACTTCAAAATGCAATGATATTGGTAATGTTCTACTTCTTGCATAGATGATGGATTTATAATTTGCATCTATGTCTCATATATTCTTGTATATACATCAAATATAACATCAAAATATTTATAGCAAACCTTGTTTAATGAAACAACTGGGATAAAATGAAGACAACGCATTAGAGCCCACCCTATAGGGAAGTTTTCCTATGACATGAATAAGTAAGATAGACTAATATTAAAAGAGAGAAATGGGCCAAGCACAGTGACTCATGCTTGTTAACTGAGCACTTTGGGGAGGCAGAAGGAGGAGGATCCCTTGAGGTCAGGAGTCAAGACCAGCCATAGTGAGACCTGTCTCTACAAAAAATAATTTTTTTAAAAAAAAGAGGAGAGAAATGAATTGTTAACATACATTTTATGAGGGAAAAAACATCAGCATATTCCTAGACATATGGGGAAGTCATTACTGAAATATGCATAAATATAAATGTGTGAAGAAAGAACCACAGACTTCATGTCAACACTGACTAAAAGCACTTGGAAATTCTGCTGACAAATCACTTCCCACTGAAACTGGAGGTGCTAAATTGCAACTGGCTATTATTTGGATATTGTTTGTAAATACATCCTTGTTATCAATCTGTTATTTAACAAATCTGTAGATTCTTCAGTAAGAAAAGGCATTTTTCTATTATGATTTACCTTACAGGAAAATGCTAAGCATTCACTACTTACAAATCTGTATTCAACTGTTGATGCACGGGCAGAAGTTTTCTGAACATAAGTTGTAAGTTGAACAGAATAAATTCTTCTCCATAAAGGATTTAGTTCAAACATTTACTAAAGAAACTAACACTTGTCAATTATCAGGGATACTTTTCAGCTTCTAAGCAGGCCCCAAAGTTTCCCACCTTTAGGAACTGCAGGAAAGGCTCATTAGGCAGAAACTAAGTCTTTCTCCAAAAATCCGATGTAAAGACCTATTTGATATCTGTCTTGAACTTCATGGCCGTACATGAACTGAAAATACATGGCTAGTGAGGACTGAGCCATCAACCCTGCCTGGGAAGCTATTATGTAACTCACTATTTTATAATCTAAGGCAAAACTTAAGATATGTATATATGTATATATATGTATACACAATATATAAACATATATACACACACATATATATGCACTTGGTGCTAGTATTCATTTATATATATAAATATGAATATACATACATACACACACATATATATAAAAATATGTATAGATACATAAATGGATACTAGCACCAAGTGTATTTTTGAATTTGTTCAGTGACTGTTCTGTCCTTGGTGCTCTGCTTGAGGCAGAACAACATGTCCTTGAATAGTGGATTTCATATGCAAGGAGAGATGGCTCTAACAATGTAACCAGCTATTGAAGCAACAGTTGAAGAGGATGTCAAATCTCAGAAACTTGAGGTTAGGAATTTTCTTTTATCTATACTTATTATCTACCTGTTTTTTTCTTTTGAAAAGGAGAGACTTCTTTTCCTGAGGTTTAAAATGATGGGCCAGGAGAGTTTATGCCTTTATAATGGGCCCGTGATAAAAATCCCATTTATTGCCACTTATTCTACTGAGCAGCACCGAAATAGAGCTTCTGCTGATGTTTGGGTATATGCAGAATACTAGGTTGTCTGCTGAGGTGCTTGGGGATGTGACTGGCCAGGAGAAATGCAGGCAATGACACTATGGCCGTTATAATAAAGAAGAAAGAATATCAGTAGGTCAAAAGGCACAAGACCAGGGCTGACAGAACATTTGAGCAAGGGTTTATGAGGAGTTTCTCAGAAAACTACAGTTTAGCTTTATGAGAAAATGAAGATTTACAAAATTGCACTCAAGAAGGAAAATGCCAGCAGTAAGAGAGCTGATTGCACCAGTGTGCAATCATGGAGTCCTGCACTCTTGGAGTCTCATAATGTTGGGAGGTAAACATAAATGAGACATAAAAAGCCTTCTATCCATGTTGACTTTTTCTTCAATTGGAAGGGTCAGAATCTGCCTGCTCCATGTCTCATGGTTGTTCCTAGATTAATTTTAGTTGCATGTATATTACATCATCAAGACTTAATCTAATTTGGGTTCTGGAGTTTGCAAGGGGAAAAGCCTACAGCTGTTTCCATCAGCTGCAATATTTTTGGCAGGATAAAATAACCCCCTGCATCTCTTTGTTGAAACAGTATCTTAAGGACACAGAAATGTGAACCACAGTCTAAAAAGATGCTCTACTTTATTGGCAACATTATGTCATGGCTAATATTTGTAAATCATTCATAACTGATGCCAGCAAAAGGAACTCATTTTTCAAGATTTAAGATACGAGGCCCAAATGGGAATCAATTGCTCTCTAGCATGCTCTCAAACATGTCCTTATATTTGTAACAAAATTGTTCCAGTCAATGCAGCCTTCTGGGAGCTTATCTCTGTGTGGAGCAGCTCATGATCCTCCCATAGTGCTCCCCCCAGCTTCCATTTCTACCACTAAATGGAGTCAAGGACCCTAAAAACAGCAAAGCCTTTGCTCAGACTTCGAGTCTGATTGTAAACTGATTGTCTACGGATGGCTTCATAAGCCTTGAACTGCCACCTTTCTCAGAAATGTTTTAAAGTCTCATTTTCATACCCCAAAAGATACATCTAATGTAAACAAGCATATTTCTTAGCAATTTTAAAGTACCATTTTTACTTTCACATTTTAAAATAGGATATGACCTGAACATTAAAATGCAGTCCTATATTTATGATGTGGAGGTGGAGAGAAGTACGAAATTCACCCAGGGAGAAAACAGTCCTACCCCATTTAAAATCTAATCAGGATCGTGCCCTTTGAGCAATTTGGAATTTTAGTGTGAGGAGAACCATTTTTTCTCCCAGAGTAAGAAATTTTTGGTGTTTTTTTTTTGTTTTTTTGTTTGTTTTTTTGTTTGTTTTACCATGATTAAGAAAGTTTTCTGGAGAAGAGAAAAAAAGACATCTTTTAAAAAGTCGTGGCTTCAAGAACATCCTGACTTTCTAAAATTCAGAAATGTCCTACCAAGAAATTTCTCTGTGATATTATTTTCATTTGCTTTTCCTTTTCCTCATAGTGGTAAAAAAAAAAAAATGCAGGAACTCATATGGATGACCGGTCACTCAAAAGCTTTCTCAGTATAGGTTGACTTTCCTCAACCATAAAGTCTAATCCAAAATCCTGTCTTATTCAACATTGTATCATCGTGTGGTAGGGTGTCAACTAGCAACTTATTTACTCTCCACTCCATATGCCCTCTTTAATACATACACTGTGATAAGCACTGGAGTTCCTTAAGCATCTTCCCTTTAGAGTGAACATGATGTTAAGCTCATGCAGAGGTTGCTTGAGGGACATAACAGAAGGAAGAGCCTCTTCTGCATTTTCCAATTTGGGCAGGAGCTAAGTGGTGTGGATGTAAGGACATCCTATGGAGCACTGCTCAACCATACATCCAAAACACAATCCTCCACAACCTGGCAGCCTCAGCCTTTTCACAACACATAGAAAGCAGAGCTCCCAGGCAGAGGACATAATCTCAAGGCGTCCTAGCTCAGCTGGCACCTACATACTCCCATATGACCCATATGCTATAAAGGCCTCTTGCCTCCGCTAACGCCTAGGTTTCCACTGCACACCTATACCACCAATTTCTGGTCATCTGCAACACCACCTGGATTCTGGACTATTGCCTGTTTTCCACCCAACAACTCCAGACCAGCCCAGCCAAATCAATCAACTTATCTGCTAACTGGTAGACTAAACCACACCTTTTCCAGCAAAGTCTGAGCCTCTTCCAAATTTGTACTTCCCTAGGTACTCCCCTGCAGCGTTATGGTGTATTGCATAGAGTTTTCTTATATCTCATAGTTACTCTTTTATCATAGTTAAAAATTGTTATATTAAACTTTCCTGTCTAACTTACTGTATGGTTTCTGTCTTCTGATTGGACCAAGACTGCTACATGTAGCATGCTTCGAACATAGTAGGACCTCAGCAACAGGCTAACACTGCCTCTGGGGGTTCTGTTTATCCACTTGTTTTCTATTTATTATCCATTTTTATGTCATAATTTTTTCCTAAGCTTTGTAATTTTCCCTTAGCCTGACTTCTCCTACCTACTCAACCACCAAGCAATCTCATACATTGCATGAAGATTAAGCTTACTAGAATACAACTCTGACATCATACCCATGCAAATGCTAATTTTTATTGAGTGCATATAAGACAAACACTATTTCAAATGCTTTAAATGTAGCACTACTACATTTCACAACACTTCTGAAAGATGGATGTTATTTCCCAATTTTTAAAACGTGCAAAATGAGGCTCAGAGAAGTTAAAAAGTTGTCCAATATCACATAGTTATTAATTAATGAAACCAGGACCATAAACATATTTTATTTCAAGGCTGTGCTTATTACATCTATGATTTAAGCAATTCCTTGTTTTAAAAAGCATTTATTAGTATCTTTTGCTCACTGGGCCAAAGGCAATTGTTATCTTGATTATAAAACTTTCTTTATCTTTCTCTCTCTGTCCCTTATAGCACATTTAGTAGATATCTAATAATACCCATTAATTAGTCTTGAATTATATCTATATATGCTATGTATTTTGAATTTGAAGATGAAAAATTTAAAAAAATATATTTTTGTGTCAAGCTCTTCCCACCTGAGCTCCTGAAATATTATTTTTTATCTTACCACACACACACAAAAAAGACAGGTGGTGAAACTATAAAGTTGCATATCAATTAATATATTTTTAAACACATTACTAATTCAGGTCAAGGAAAGGAGAAGAAGTAAATATGCTAGCACTGTGGCTATTAAAATGAAGTATTTTAATTTATTTTCAGAATTCCAACAACCTGAGAAAAATATATCTATATCTATACACAGATAGATATTAACATTATATAACAAAGTACCCATTATTAGAAAGAAAGAAAAACTGCATTTCTTTCTATTATTAGACTATTAAACACAGTAGGGTTTTGTTTATTTTCCTATCTGTACAATCCCACTACCTAGCACAATGTCAGGCAAACAATTGTTGCCCAATAAATGATGGATAATATAAATCACATTTAGAGCCATAAAACAAGTCTCAATAAAATTAAAATTATTCAAGTAACATAAATTATGTTCTCTGATTGCAATGAAATTAAAAAAATAAAAAATCAATTATGAAAAGATTTCTGAAGATTTACCAATATTTGAAAATTAAATTATATACTCAACAACTCATGAGTCAAAGCAGAAAGCAAGAATAAAATTATAAAGTATTTTGAACTAAATAAAATATAAATGTATATCAAAATTTGTGAGATGCCACTAAAGTAGTAAAGTGGATAGGAAAAACTTATAGCAATAAATGCCTAAATTAGGAAATATGAAAAGTTCCAAATAAAAAGAAAACTCAGCTTTTACATTAAGGAACAAGAAATGAAGAGCAAATTAAGCCCACAGAAGCAGAAGAAAAGGAGTTGAAAATTTCAGATTGAATATAAATAAAGTAGAAAACAAGAAAACAATGGAGAAAAAAATAAAGCTGGCTGTTTGAGAATATCAATAAAATTGATAACCTGAGGCATACAGATGAAGAAAAATGGGCATAAGACAAATTACCAATATCAGGAAAAACAGATGTTGCATCACTACAGGCTCTTCAAAAACTGAGATAAATAAATACTTTGAACTACTTTATGCCATTTTAACTTAGATATAATGGCACATTTGTTAAAAGACACAAATTATCAAACTCATACAAGAAGAACCGATAATCTAAATAGCCCTGTATCTATTAAAGAAATCTAATTTGTTGTTAAAAATCTTCCCTTCCAGGCCCAAATAGCTTTGCTAACAAGTTATACCTAATATTAATAAAGAAATAATACAAGTTCTACACAAATTCTTTATAAAACTAAAGAGGAGAAAATATCTCTTAACTCTTAACTCATCCTATGAAGCCAGTAGTAACTTGATTCTAACACCTGATAAAGACATTAAAAGAAAACATAAAATCAATATTTTTATAAACATATATGCAAAAATTATAAATATAATTTTAGAAAATTGAATCCAATGATATTTTTAAAACATGGCATGTCATGACGAAGTGGAGTATATAAATTGGTTTGACATTTTACAATTAGACAATATCATATATTAACAACCTAAAAATAAAGACAAAGCATATGAATATCTCAATAGTTGCAGACAAAGCAATTAATAATTTTTAATATCGGTTCCTGATTAAAAAAAAAAACTTCAGGAAACTAGAAACAGAAGTGACAGTTTTCAAGCTGATTAAAGGCATCTGCAAAAAACTTACAGCTAACATGATGCTAAACTTGCAAGACTAATTGTTTCCCCACCAAGGTTAGGAACAAGTAAGAGTGTTTATTATAACTGTTTCTATTCAATATTATAATGGATACACTAGCAGATTCAATAAAGCATGGCAATGAACTAAAACCCATCCAGATTACACCCATCTTTAATTATTGAAAACATGACCATCTGTCTACAAAATCTGATAATGTCTACAAAGAAATGATTAGAACTAATAAGTGAGTTTAGAAAGGTTACAGGATATGCAATTAAAATGTAAAAATTAATTGTACTTATATATTATAGCAATAAAGAATGAAAAAATGTAACTAACAATACAATACCATTTCCAATAGCATCAAAAATATAAAATTGTTAAGGGTAAATCTGACAAAATATGTGTATACAAAAAATTACAAGAAGTTCAGAAATATTAAGGAAGACAAATAAATGAAGAGATACACTGTGCTCATGGATCAAAAGAATTAAAATTGTTAAGATGTCAATTCTTCCCAAATCGATCTATAGAATCGATATATTCCAAATCCAAATCTAAGCATGCTTTACAAAACTTAGCTGATTATTAAATTCACAGACTCCATCTCAAAAAAAAGTACAGTAAATAAGGCAATGTGGTATGAGCAAAAAATACAAAAAACTGATCAATGAAGCAAAATAGAGAGTCCAGAAATATAATCACACATGTATAAACAACTGATTTTCAACAAGGGTAAAAAGGCAATTCAATAGAGAATGATCTTTGTAAACAAATGTTGCTTGAATAATTGGATATCCACATGCAAATACATGAACTTTGATCCTTACCTCACACCATACAATATAAAATTAACACAAAGTAGAACACAGACCTAAAAAGTAAAACTATAACATTTGTAGAAGAAATGACAGGAGAAAAATATTTGTTACCTTGCCTTTGACAAATTTCATAGATATGACATCAAAGGCACTACTAATTTTAAAAATATACAAATTTGACTTCAAAGTTACATGATCTGCATTTATTGTATATCAACTTATCACAATAAAACTGTTAAAAGTAAATTATAAAAATAGTTTAAGGTTGCCAACATTTTGTTTTACTAAATAATGGTATGAAAATAAAACAATTTTATGTTATCACTATTATTTCATAAAGAAAAGATATGTAATCTCATAATAATAAATGATCATCCTTCAAATAAAATTAACATGTTTATTTTAAACTTTTGTCTTTGTATTTATTTTCTCAATTTTTTTTGAGAACAAATAAAATAATTCACTATATAGTAAATTTCCCTGGACTGGTAGTGGCAAACTACTGACTCAGAATTAGTTAGTCAGCATGTCCTTTAGTTTTCTTTCATTAAACTGTGTTTATTGTAACTGGAGAATTAACAGAGGCTGGAAAAATAAATAGTTAAAGGCTATTATCTTGTGAAAATTTTATTGCTGGCATTAGTATTGTTCCTTGTTGTAATAGACGTTTAATATTTACAAATCATTGAATCAATATTTTTGGTGGAATGCAAACTGTTCCATAAAAAAGCAGTGTGAATTGTTCTAAAGAAATAAAATATATCTCATCATAATATACCTTTAGTAATGCCTTCCCAATTTGTGCAACGTGCTTTATCTAGCATTGCTATTTAGTATGCATCAATTAAAAAGTTGAAATGAGAATCTACTGATTGAAACTTAGGCACAATTCCATGGATGAGAGATATGATAGAAAAAAATTTCGTTAAAAATCCCCAAATAAACCTGTTGGTTTGCCATTTAAGAAAACTTATGAGTAAGCTTGACAAGATTGCAAGTCTGTACATTGTTATCAGGTTCAGACTTCCCTACTGAGATTTAAAAGCCTAAACAATAGAGCCCTTGGCTGGTTTATTTTTGGTTAAACTGTAATAAGTGGATATCTAATGCAGTAGTTTAAACCAAACAATAATAAAAATTTGAATATTTTCCTAATTCATTCTGTAGATGCTGGTTCTTTAAAAAATTGTCTAAGGGGTGTTTTGGGTTAGTCTTTGAGATCTTACTTTAAGAAAGTACTTTTGAAGTGGTCTCTGGGGTAAATATATCAGAACCAGGACAGAAACTCTATAGAGCTATCTCAGCTTATAGTTACATGGTCAAGGATGCTCCATAAACTTAAAGAACTGAGGCAGCCCCTGAGCAATGGGGTGGAGGACTGAGTCAACTTGCAGTTTTAAACAGACCAATAGAGTGAAGAGAAAACTAATTAAAAAATCCAAGTTCAGCAAAGCTCCTGATTTTCTCCAATTTATGCATATGGGGTGTGAGAATAACAGTTAAACACAGTTTATTAATAGTCTGTAACTTCAAGTTTATATGCTACATTCCCTCAGAAAAGTAAAGAATGAGGACATTCTAATTAGAATTAGGGAAGTGGAAGAACAAAACATTATTCCAGATTTTGTCAGTTCCCTATGGACATAAACACACGCAATGAATGGAAGCACAGCTAATTAAAAGGTAAGTGAACTTCATCCTAAAACATAAGCCAAATTCGACACTCTTTAAAGAACCAAGGTTTAAGTTTCTGAAGACAAATATGATTGTGAAAGTATATTTGAATACTCTTTTTACTAAAATCATTATACTTCTCCTACAAACCAATGAACATTTGCCTTTAAGGGGCATATGTTCAGTATTCAAGGAGGTGTATGTGAAACAATATATACACTCTTTGAGGAACACAGTGACTCCTAGAGGTCTCTTTGTGGCTGCTTTTATCTATGTTCTTTCCTCTGTCATCAACTACCAGTAGAAAACATTGCTTGTTTAAATAGTTTAGCCATGATTGGCCAGCATAAAGCACTAAGGTATTAAAGACTACAGCAACAATGTGTGTGTAAGTATGCACTTTCATATATACATATTTAAACATACAATATAAATGTCCATAATGACAAATTCGTAAGCCACGACAGCAGTCTCAAGATTTAAGAGAAAGAAACTACATAATCTTAATTCATTTTACATTGTGCTGCTCTTGCTTGTGTGTTCAAACCTACAGTTTAAGAATTTCCATTATAAAAACATACTGTATTAATTGTTAAGAACACAATTTAAGAAGTTATGCAAAAGATAACTGATATGGTTTCGCTGTCTCCCCACCCAAATCTCATCTTGAATTGTAGCTCCCATAATTCCCACGTGTTATGGGAGGGACCTGGTGGGAGATAATTGAATCATGGAGGTGGTTTTCCCCTTACTGTTCTCGTGGTAGTGAATAAGTCTCAGGAGATCTGATGGTTTTATCAGGGGCTTATGCTTTCACTTCTCTTTCTCTCTTGCCACCAGCAGGTAAGAAGTGGCTTTTGCCTTCCGCCATGATTGTGAGGCCTCACCAGGCACGTGGAACTGTGAAGCTATTAAACCTCTTTTTCTTCCCAGTCTCTGGTATGTTTTTATCAGCAGTGTGAAAACAGACTAATACAATAACAGATATGGAAATCAGAGAAAGGTGATCTGACATAAAGATAAGTGTTACTAAAAAAGATATCATATAAATACACCAGAGTCACGGATATAATAGCAATTTTCGCAAGCAATGAAAAGAAAAATATACTCTACGCCAGGAAAGTACTAGAAATTTATCAATGAAACAACTTTATTGTTATATAAAAATTTACTTGAAACTTTAGCAGAAAATGTTTAAGCTTCCAACAGCCAATTTGCATTTCTACATTTCTGATATTTTTAATTGATTTTTCATTATGGTTTTGATACTATAATATTTGTGTAAATAATTTAACAATACTTATATTTCTTTACCTAAATGGGAGGAGCATTTTAATAATGGAATTTAATAAGGGTATATAAAAATGATTGAAGGAGAAGAAGTCACATCAGTGATTTCCAAGAATGAATCAACTACTTCCAAGAATGAACCAACAGTACTTGCAGACTTCTGGAACAGGGGATGGAGGAGACAGAGTAGTGAAAAATGATTGTAAGGTTCCATAACTGAGAGAACCGTAGAACATTCATAAAAATAGGGAGGTCAAAGGAAGACATGTTATGGGAAAGGTAAACTATAATAGAACTATGAAATGTCTTATTGGAAACATCTACATGGGAGATGTAAGTTTAGCATTTGAGCTTTGTTGAAAGTCATTTATGAAGATGTATATTTGAAGTGATATTTGAGGTGAAGAATATGTTTAGATTCACTATATAAAATGTAGAGAGAGATGAGCAGTATGTTATGGAGACTGTATAAATCGTTTTCATACTGGGATACTGTTGAGATTAAAGTGAGACACTCAAAAACTATCCCAGGAAAAAAGAAGTAAATCTAAGTGTCCCTTACAAACTGGAACATATAGTAATTCTAAGGTTCTTAGAATTAAAGTGGGTGATGAGATCTGGTTCCAGCAAAGAGAGAATAGCCCCATTCCTCTCACGTCTTCCCTCTAACACCTAAAAACCTTTGCACATAACAGAACAAACAAGCATGGGAAACTCTGAAAGGTGGAAAGAAGACAGCAGAATGTCCAGGAACCTCAGGATTTGAGGAAATTAAAAAACAGTGAGCCCCTGAGTTTTCTTGTTACTTCAAATGTATCCCTGAAAGGGCACTCCAGAAGCCTCCAAACTAAGCGGAAACTGCCATAGGCACTAAATAAATAAATAAATAAATAAATAAATAAATAAATAGTATTAGAAAAGCCTGTTCCCCTAGTCAAAGACCTGAGAAAGGTCTTTTCGGCAATACCAGCCCAACTACTGCCAAACACCAATGGAAAAATCACACTGTGTCAGTGGCGTGACCAGGGAACTGATCTTCCCTGCAATTCTCCTGCCCACAGGTGTAAACAACCTGCTTTGATTCTCCAGCCCAATGTCCAAGCAGGAAACTAATGTTCTATCCCCTGCCTAGAAGAACCAGGCTGTGCTCCCATTTTCTAGATGGATGGTAGTCACTGACTAAATAGGGAACTGATCTTTCTGTTCCCTGCTTGGTGGATGCAGGCAATTCTCTTATTCCTCTGCCAGGCAAATAGTCATGGTCTGAGCTGGAAGTTCATCTTCCAACCCTCATCCATCCAAAGTAGGCAGTAGTGTGATTTTCCTGCCAGGTTAGTGGCAGTGGGGTCCAGCAGTATGGTGTGCCTACATACGTATCTGGAAGCATCCAAATGTAAGGAGGCACTATGATCTGAAGTTAGTCACCACTGGCTTCACTCTTCCCACACACTCAGCTTAAGGCCTGGCAAAGAGGCAAACATGAGCAAGGACTCACTCCGAACCCACAAGGTTGAATGAGGTAGTATGAGTTATAAATCTTCTGCATTCTATTTTCCCTCCCTCCCTGATGTCATGAGTTTACAAGTCATAGTTAATGACTGAAGCAAAGTAATAACACAATCTGATACTCAAAAGTATAATATTCAAAGTAAGAATTCTACATTTCACTTGAAGTGGTAAACTCTTGATACCAGGAGACTTCCTTAAGTTATATACTTACAACTTATCTGCTATGTGTATATGTGTTCTATAACAACCACTGTGAAAATTATACAAAATGATACCGATGCAAGACAAGTTCTTGGCTTCACCCAGGAAGGAACTCAAGAGCAAGCCAGTAGTTGAAGAGTTTTATTGAGGCGGCAGCAATGTTACAGCTCCACGGCTGCTCCTACGGAACAGGGCTACCTCATAGGTAGTACACTTGGAGTAGCAGCCTAGGGGTAAGTTTTTGCCCATATTTATACCCACTTTTAATGACATGCTAATTAAGGGGCGGGATATTCAGAAATAGCTAGAAAATGAATGGTAACTTTCAGGTTTTGTCATGGCAATGAGTGGTAACTTCTGGGTATTGCCATGGCAATGGTAAACTGTCATGGCACTGGTGGGCATGTCTTACGGAGAGGTGATTTTGGTGCCTCTTCCTAGTTCAGGGGTCTTCCATCTGGTCTGGAGTCAAGTTGCCCCTGCCTCCCACTTCATTGCCTCCTCAGAGATTACATAGTCCTTAATCTTAAGGGGGGCTGAGAAGGACAGAGCTCCATCTTCTGTAACTCCTTCCTGGAGATTTTTAGGTGTAGGCCCTGCCCAGCACCGGATGAGAATAATTCTCTGGATACTAGATCTAAGGTGACCAAAGGCAGGATGCTTTCATTCTTTGGGTCAGCAGATGAAATGGGATGGAAGCCTTGTGCCAGCATTGTTTTTACGTACAGCTGTTGTAATCTAGAATACACAAGTTTTACTATGAGGTAAAACAAGCAAGGGCCAAAAATCAGTAATAACGAGATAGCTATCAAAGGTCCTAGGAGAGGGTAAAACCAGGTGATACTTGGGAGGGCATTTTTGATAGTCAAGCAGATACAGTTGGAGTCATTTCCTGGTTCGATCTATCTAACCAGGTAGCTTGCTCATAGATCTTTTGAATATTAACCTCAGCCTGTCCAGAGTTGTCAATATATGTACAGCAGGTTTTATTAATAACTGCACAGACTCCACCTCATTCAGCTAGTAAACAATCCAAGGCTAGTCTGTTCTTGAGGACTACATTTGCCAGAGTCTAGGGATTCTTGAATTCACTTCAATGCCTGACCTGTGTTGGTAGCTAACGGTTCTAGGCTTTGAGTCAAGTTCTTTAGAGTTCACTCATGGTAGGCAAAGCCAACCCTGGGGGCTGCTAATCCTATTGCCTCCGTGATTCCCACTAGAATGAATCCTATTGCTCATTCATTTCTGGTATTCCTGATTTCTATGTGGTTACAGACAGTTACCCCTGGAAGGGTAAGGGTAGCCAAAGTACATTCACCCCATTCCAAGATTTTTATATACAAAGGAAAGCTATTCCCCAAAGAACAGATGGCTTCCTTGGGAATTAGGAGTAGTTATGGGTGTAACTTCTTACCACTCATGGCTGCAAACAGAAATGGGCCCAGTTGAGGCACAAATAGAGGCCCTAGGGGGTGTGATGTCTATCCTTTGCTGCCAAGTTGGGTCTACAGAGATATTATTCCCATGCTCCAATGGGGGTAGTCCAACAATGCTTGTTTCCAGAGGGGGGTGATAATCCCACCTTCCCAGATTAGGCAGTTGTTTTTCCCCTGTATGTTCTGATCCAGGAGAAAGCACCATATACAGTTTCCTTTCTCACAAGTGCTATATAGCCTTGCTATAGGCAACTAGAATTGGATCAGAGCATTGCAGAGAAACTTCTGCTTTTGTGTCATTAACACAACATGGGATGCAAAAGATAGAATCATTAGTGCACTGGAGATATATATACTCACCTTCCTAGGTGCAGGTAATAGTGGCAATGTGGAATACTGGAAATGTGCTTAATATGGAATCCATTAAGCAGGGAAGAGTTCCAGCTAACAGAGGTCTGAGTACTTTGGCAACACTATGGTTAGTTAGGAGGTCTGGAGAAATGGCCATGAGATTTTCTGGATGAGCCAGAAGGTGGAACTCTCTATCTGGGGATGTTGGTGACAAATCTAGCAACTATGAGGAGGATTCTCTGATGCTATAATTTTTGAAATATTTACTATACTATTTTGTTCCTACCCACCACACTGGATTAGGTTAATTCGGAGAGCAAACAGGATTAACAGTGGCAGCGCAGTGTCCAATTTGGCCTTAAAGTGCTGGTTATGCCGAACAAAGACAAAAGAGGTGTTCCCTAGGAGGAGATGGTTGATCCAAACAATTGAAAATAAAAAAGCCCTACAATCAGGAAGAAGAGAAAAGCATTCCCACCCACAGCATCTGGTTACCACTTCTAGCTAAGTGTTAATTCTTTTAAATAGGTAGCAGAGGTCTTCCAAAGTTTCACAGATGTAAGTGGTGGTGACCTCCCTTTGTGCCTGCAACTCGTAAGAAACAGGTTTTATCCTGGACATGTGTAACTAAATAGTTATTCCCTGAAGTTTGACAGCAGGGTGGAAGCAGTAATCAACCACATTTGATACAGACCCTTCCATTTTGGTTATGATTGATTTTGGGGGCATACTTCTTTCCAAGTTTTAGTAAGACTAAGTCTCCTGGTTTAAGGGGAGCATCAATATCTTCCCTTGTGGGAGGAAGCAATATTTTATTTCCATATAATTGAAGAGCCTTTTGAACCTGGCATAAGTTGATGATATGGGTGAGCATTCTGTGTATCTCTTCATCAAACAGGAGGTCTAAAGTTAAAAGAGCATTCCATAAGACATTTCAAATGGGCTAAGCCTTAAGGTTCCCATTGGAGCCATCCTCATGTGCAAAAGGTCTATGAGTAGGAGAAAAACTTAGCCCTCTGAGGTTTCTTGACAGAGTTTTACTAATGTCCTTTTTAGAAAATCATTGACTTTTTCTACCTTATCCGAGAATTGAGGACTCCAGGAGGAGTGAAGATGATAAGTAATGTACAAGGCTGAGGAAACCTGATGAAGGAGGCTCTGTTATCACTTTGCAGACTTTTTGATAATCTAAACCTTCAGATGATCTAAGTAAGGATTTGGACACTTTACTTTTAACACCTTTTCTCTCCTTGTGTGGAAAGCTTCTATCCACCCGGTGAAAGTGTCTTTAAATATACTAGCAAGTATTTGAGTCCTCAGTAGGTGGCATCTGGGTGAAATCTGTTTTCCAGTCTTCCCCAGGGTATGTTCCTTGGTATTGTACAGGTTTGAGTAGGGGTGAGGGTATGGGGTGACTTCCTGGGTCATTTCAGGCACAAAGTTCACAGGACCTAGTGACCCTCTTTACAATCTGGAATAGTTTCCTTCCTAAGAAGATTTGAGAAACCAATTTCAATAGAGAATTCTCTCCCAAATATGAGGGGGTAGGGATAGCATTAGGAGATATACCTAATGTAAATGATGAGTTAATGGGTGCAGCACACCAACATGGCACATGTATATGCATGTAACAAACATATGTGTACATGTACCCTAGAACTTAAAGTATAAGCATCCTTTTGTAAGCCTTTCTGTTCGACCCATTTAACTTCCTCAGGAGTATAGTATGGTGCCATTGACATGGGTGGAGCACTAGGTATTAGTGCAGCAGCCTACAGTACTGGTGTTTCTTTAGCTGTAGACTTGGTTGCTCTGTCTGCCAGGACATTTTCTCTGACTGAGGTGTCTCCTTCTTGGCGTCCCTTGCAGTGAATAACTGCTATCTCCTTTGGAGATGGACACCATCAAAAAGTTCCAAGATCTCAGAGCATCTTGTATGTGGAAGCCCTTGGCTATTAATAGTCCCCTTTCTTTCCATGTGACAGCATAAGCATGGAGCACCAGAAACCCATATTTGGAAACAGTAAATATATTGACTCTTGAGTCTTTTCCCAATTGGAAGGTCCTAATTAGAGCAATTAATTCCACTTTTTGAGCAGAACTCTATGGAGGTAAAGCTTTGGCCTCAATGACTTCTTGTTGGCTAACCACAGCATAACCTGCCTTTCTGACTCCCTCATGAATTAAACTACCTCCATCTCTAAACCCCTCAACGTCGAGATTATGCAAGGGCTCACCTTTGAGGTCAGGCCTGCTATAGTATGTTCCATGGATTCTACCCAGGAATGAATTAGTTGGGGATCTGATTCTTGGGTCTTGTGAAGTTTGGCAACAGTGTAAGAGTTTAAAACTTGACATACTTTAAGGGTAACATCTTAGTGTCAAGCAAAAGGGCCTGATACGTAAGTAACTAGCCCCCTGTCAGCCATTGGTGTCCCTTTGCCTCTAGATCCCCTATACTTGATGGGGGGTTATGATATCTAATTGTTGACCCAAGGTAAACTTACTGGCTTATTCTACCAATATACAGTGGTGATAGCCACAGTGTGCAAGCATTCTGGCCACTCAGCTGCCACCTTTTCCAGATGTTTAGAAAAGTAAACAACTGGTCTAGGATTATCCCTGAGTGTTTGAGTTAGGACATCCAAAGTCATCCTTTGTTTTTCTATGCTTGGGAACCCCAAAGCAGGAGCTGTTCCAACCTTTTCTTTTAGGGTTAAGAATGCCTTCTAACAGGTTATGTCAGTTCAAAGGCTTATGATCACTCTCTTTTAGATCTTCATAGAGTGGTTTTGCTATGAACCCAAATGCAGGAATTCAAATCCAGCAGAATCCAGCCATTCCCAAAAAAGTTCTTAACTGTTTTTTAGTCTGGGGAACCTGGAGTGCCAGGATGGTCTCTATTATTCTTAGGCCAAGGTGCTTCTCCCAGGGGTGAGCACATACCCCAAATACTCAAATTACTATAAAGAGATCTTAGCATTGTAAGGAAATACCTGATACCCTTGCTTTCCTAGAAAAATCAGGATCTGGATTGTGTTCCTGTCAGTCTTCCCTAATAGGGCTAGAAATTAACAGGTAATCCATGTATTGAAAGGGGGATGCATTAGTTAACTATAATTGCCTTAACTCTGTTGCTAATGCACTGTGGAAAAGATAGGGACTGTCCCTAAAACCTTGAGGAAGGTCTGTCCAGGTAAGCTGAAATGCAGTATGAGTGTCTGGATCAATCCATTCAAAAGCAAAAATATACTGGCATTCTGGGAGTAAAGGTGTACAAAAGAAAGCATCTTTTAAGTATAACATATGAACCAATGAGCATCTTCAGGGACTTCAGTCAATATTGTGTAATGATTAGGAACTATTGGGTAGACTGAGACTACTGCCTCATTAATTGCCCTTAGATCCTGAAAAAATCTATATTCCTCATTTGGTTTCTTTACAGGCAAAATAGGGGTGTTCATGGGGACTGACAGGATTGTAGTAATCTATACTTTAAGAACTTTGTTATCAGGGGTTGGATGCCCCTCTGAGCCTCAGGTCTCAATGGACGCTGTTTTTACCATGGCTAATTAACAATGGATTTTAAAATAACCTGGACTGGGGTACATTAATAGCTCTACCAGGAACTTCCATGCCCCAAACAGAGGGGTCTACTTGAGAAGCACTATGTCATGAAGGGAGGTCTTTTCCTTATCTTTTTTTTTTTTTTTTGAGATGGAGTCTTGCTCTGTCTCATGCTGGAGCACAGTGATGCAATCTCGACTCACTGCAGCCTCTGCCTCCCAGGTTCAAGCAATTCCCCTGCCTCAGCCTCTCGAGTAGGTGGGACTACAGGAGTGTGTCGCCACACCTGGCTAATTTTTTTTATATTTTAGTAGAGACGGGGTTTCACCATGTTGGCCAGGATAGTCTTAATCTCCTGACCTTGTGATCTGCCCACCTCAACCTCCCAAAGTGCTGGGATTACAGGCGTGAGCCACCACACCTGGCCTTTTTTTTTACTTTGAGACAGTCTCATTCCAGTGGCACGATCTTGGTTCACTGCAGCCTCAACTTCCCAGGCTCAGGTGATCATCCCACCTTAGCCTCCTTTGTAGCTGGTAGTACAGGTGCATGCCACCATGCCCAGCTAATATTTTGTGTGTACTTTTTGTAGAGACAGTGTTTCACCAAGTTGCCAAGGCTGGTCTTGAACTCCGAGGCCCAAGCAATTCACCTACCTCAATTTCCTAAAGTGCTAGGATTATAGTCATGAGCCACTGTGCCTGCCCACTTTTCCTTACTTGTGATAAGGCCTGTACTTAGAGCTAGGAGAAATGTTCCCTTCTGGCCTGTTGCCTTCTCATAAGGCTCTCCAAATTGAACTGCAGCCTGTAATTGTGAAAGTTAAGTCTCTTCCCAGTAAATGGATAAGGTACTCAGGCATAAGCAAAAATCTGCGGGAAAACATATGGTACCTGACAATATAACCATGAGGGTGAGTGAATCTCCCTACTTTCGTCTAGCCATCAATCCCTGTTATAGTACAAGAGCAAGAAGACAGGAGCCCTAAGAAATGGGTCAGAACTGAGTAGGTTGCACTCACATTGAATAAGAAGTCAGTATTTTTGCCTGCCACATCAAAGGTTGCCCGAGGGCCCTCTGGAGATGGTAAGGTGTCCAGTGGAAGTTGTAGAGAACTTCAGGCCACATTTAGTCCTCTATTCTCTTGGCCCTCATGGATCTGGGTGGCTCAGACTCCCTTTTAAGCCTGAGGGAGTTCTTCTTCCAGTGCCCCTCTTGTTTATAGAAGACACACTAATTTTCTCCTAAGGGCTGGCAAGTCATGAGTTCTCATCTGGGCATCACAGATGCTGATCTTACTGCATTTTCTCAGGATGGGTAACCCTGAGGCAGCAGGGGACTTAAAGCAGCTGCTAACAATTGCACTTCTTTTGGTTTTCACCTCTACTTTTGTGCTTTTTCTGGTGTTATAAACCCCAAAGGTCATGTTTAAGAGTTGGCTCATGGAGATTTGAGGTCTCATTGCTGCCTTTTATAACTGCCTTCGAACATCAGGGGCAGATAGACTAATAAAATGCACACCCAGGAGAGCTCACCCTTCTGGGGAGTCTGGGTCTAGATTAGAATATTTCCCGAGGGCCTCAAGGGAAGCAGACCTTGAATAGAGTAGGATTTTCATCTTTCCTCTGAGTTATTTATCTCACCTTGTCATAATTAACTGGCTTAACTGCACATTTTTTCATGCCTTCTATTAAACAAAATAGCATATGATTTCTGTGTTCAAGATCTTGGAAACTCCTCTAATAATCTCACTGAGTGTCTAGATCTGGAACTGTATCCCCTTCTACACAATAAATGGTGTGGCCTTGATTATGAGCAGCCACTCTATGTGGATGGTCATGAGCAGCTCCTAGAATCCTTTGTTTTTCCTTGCATATTATTGCCCACTTGCTATAACTTGTTTGGTACAGCAAATGTAATAATATTTGCATGTCATGCCAATTTATATCAAAAGACATGGTCAACTTAACAAATTCCTCTACAAACTTCCCTGGAGCCTCCATAAAGCAGCCAAACTTTCTCTTGCATAAAGTCAAATTGGACATGGGAAAAGGCATGTATCTACTCTGATTGTTCCTCCATCTCTGTCAGTTACCTCCAACAATGGATACAGGTTTGATTTTGGGGGCTGATATGGGGTCCCACTTCTAGTGGCACTGGTTGAGCTTGCTTCTTTGGGCAGTGTGGGATGTAGGCTAGAGTTTGTTGGATAAAGGGGAGGGATGCCTGGTGACCTTGGGGTGGAATCTTGCACTATAAAACTGGCAGGGCCCTACTCAAAACCAGGGGACTAAGGAGGCTCTGAGGGGGGTGCAGGCCTTCTACAGGTAGCAGCTAGGAGGGGGTCATCTAGGATATCTGGCACAGTTTTTTGGTGCCTACGAGTATCATGAGCCAGACACATTCTACAGCTGTCCCTGAGGTCAGTATCCTGGAAGAGGGCCATAAAAGCTTACATATAAAGAACATCTCAGCTAGGCGTGGTGGCTCATGCCTGTAATCCCAGCACTTTGGGAGGCCAAAGCGGGTGGATCACCTGAGGTCGGGAGTTCAAGACCAGCCTGACCAACATGGAGAAACCCCGTCTCTACTAAAAATACAAAAATTAGCTGGGCGTGGTGGCACATGCCTGTAATCCCAGCTTCTAGGGAGGCGGAGGCAGGAGAATCACTTGAACCTGGGAGGCGGAGGTTGCAGTGAGCCAAGATCACACCATTGCACTCCAGCCTGGGCAATAAGAGCAAAACTCCGTTTCAAAAAAAAAAGAAAGAAAGAAAAATAATCTCCCTAGTTTCCTTTCTTTTTATAGAACAAGCTTTATTGTAAAGTAACATTATAAAGTAAACAACCACACCCAGGCCAAATTGGTTGGTTCGCCAGTTTGTATTGGATCTAATAGTGTTACAACAGAAAATGAGTGTTTTCTTCTTCATACTGTCTACTTTGAATCTTCTCCAATTGCCTAAAAGACAACCTAGTGGTGAGTCCTTCAGGATGCTCGCTATTGTTCCCATAGCTAATAAGGATACCTACAGGAAGGTTTAAGTTCGCCTAAGTCTAGTGAATGCCTAGTTACTTTTCCCTTTTTAAATTCTCACTTTCTGCAAAGAAGAGTATAAACAGCAAGGAATTATGAAAGGGGCCTATGGAAAATGAATGGATAGTAGAATGATGAGCCTGAATTCCACAAAGAATGAGGGAAGCATCTTAATTTGGGCAGAGAGGAGGTAAACAGAAGGTGATTTTGAAAGGGATGAAGGAAAGGGGTGAGAAGTTCTGCCCAAGGGGAGATCTCAGAGACCCTAACTCACCAGAGAACCTACCCAGTGGCAGAAACACAAAAAAAATGTTCAGGCAGCCGCTTTCCTGCCACCAGGTAGTTGTTCGTCAGTCAGGCCAGTGTTTGACATGCCTGGTCCCTTTGGCTAAGATGGGCTTGAGCAAGGCAGAAAGGAAGACAACACATGGGAAGGGGCCCACAAGTGGTTGTTAGAAAAATAATAACTTCTAACTTCAGGGCAGAAAACATGAGACCAAGATTGCAGGCTATAACTGACAATCTTAGAAGGCATGTCAGTGCTGAAAACCCCAGAGCATCTGGGAGGTAGCCAACAGTACCAACGCTGAAAAATCCAGAGTATCCATGTATCAACAAACAAGGATCCCCTCACCAAGTAACAAAAACCCCAGGGAATCTGGGGGGCAGCCAACAGTGAACCCAAGGCCAAGTTGGAGTCACGGAACAATGTGATTCTGTCATCCCAGAGCCAATAGAAAAGTGGACCTCTCACAATCAAGTGTCCTGCCTTAAACAATTGGCCTAATACAGTTAACAGAAAGTCAAAGCAAAAAGAAAAGTGACAAACAGGCCAGGCACCGTGGCTCACGCCTGTAATCCCAGCAGTTTGGGAGGCCAAGGCTGGCAGATCACTTGAGGTCAGGAGTTTGAGGCCAACCTGGCCAACATGTTGAAACCCCGTCTCTACTAAAAATACAAAAAATTAGCCGGGCATTGTTGTGTGCGCCTGTAGTCCCAGCTACTAGGGAGACTGAGGTACGAGAATCGCTTGAACCCGGAAGACGGAGGTTGCAATGAGCTGAAATTGCACCACTGCACTCCAGCCTGGGCCACAGAGTAAGACTCTGTCTCAAAAGAACAAAAACAACAATAAAAACAGCAGCTACAAACAAAACGTATATTTTAGGCCTAAAAATAAAATGGCTGGCAGAACAATACAATGGAATCATAGGAGAACGGACTCAGGGAATAGGTAACAAGATGTACTTTAGGGCCAGAGGTCTTATTCTTTGGTTCTCCCAATATCATGGGATTGTGGACAGTGGGAGACACTCACTCATTTGCAGGAGCCAATATGGCATTACAGCTCTACAGCATTAGCTGCTCTGCAGCTTCGATTGCAGTAGCACTGATAGCTGCCTCACTTTCTCTCTGTCTCTTGCTATCTCTCTTGCCATCTCCTCTTCCCTCCTGGTTGCCTTGCCACTGATGCAGGACAAATTCTTGGCTTTGCCTGGGAAGGAATTCAACAAGCTGGTGGTAGGAGAAAACAGCTTTATTGAGGCAGTGGCAGCGTTAGAGTTCCGTGACTGCTCCTGCAGAGCAGGGCTACCCCATAGGTAGTATGCTGACAGCAGCAGCCTAGAGCAGCTTCGTAGTCATATTGATAACCACTTTTAATGTCATGCTAACTAAGGTGTGGGTTATTCAGAATAACTAGAAATGGGCATTAACTTCCAGATGTAGCTATGCCAAGAGGCAGTAACTTCCGGAGGTTGCTATGGCAATGGTAAAGTATCATGGCGCTGGTGGACGTGACTTATGGAGAGGTGCTTTTGGTGTCTCTTCCTGGTTTTGGTCAGTCTTAAGTCTGGTCCGGATCAAGTCCCACCTGCCTCCTACCTCAGTACTAAAGAATATTTACTTGTAAAGAATAAATTACAAATAAATTATGATGGAATCCTAAAAATTGTTTAACTACACACCGGAATGAAATAAAACATAAACAGAGAAACCTGAAACAGAAGTGAAGATAGAATAGCAGACATAAGTCCTCTCATAATAAATACTTTAAGTAAAAATGGAATAAAATACCATCTAAAATATTGAGACTGACAGACAGGATTAAAAAACAAAGAATATGATCCAGCAATATATGACCGACATGAAACTCTTCAAAGACAATGATATAGGTTGGATGAAAGTAAAAGAATAAAAGCAAGAACATGTAAACACTAATACCAAATAAAAAATAAAAGGAGTATTTATAGTAGTATCAGATAAAGTAGACTTCAGAACAAAAATATTACTAGAGACAAAGAAAGACATTACATAATAAGAGGCAGAATTCTCCAGTAGTACATAACGGTTCTGAAGGTTACATACCAATCAACAGAGCTACAACATACATGAAGCTAAAATGGATAAAGCTGAGACAAGAAATAGAAAAACTCATAATCATGGTATGGAATCTTCACACCCCTACTCAGAAATTAGTAGAACTAGCAATTAATAGAGCAACATATACAGTCAACAAATATATAAACTAACCAACATAAATCAACCAGTAGAATAAAATATACATAGAACATTCCAACCAGCAAGAGTAGTATACACACTTTTTTCAACCACCCATGAAACATTTACCAAAATAGGCCATATCTTGAGTGATAAAACAAGTCTCAGTACGTTCAAAAGAATTAAAATCACACCAAGTATGTTCCCTGATCATCACGAATATGACTGAAAAGCAATAACAAAAGAGCAACTAAAACACCTCCAAACGCTTGAGGATTAAACAACACACTACTAAATAATCAGTGGATCAAAGAGAACGCCTCAAAGAAAAAATTTTAAAAACATAGAACTGAATAAAAGTGAAAAGATAACATATCAAAATCTATGGGACACAGTCAAAGCAGTGCTAAGGGAAATTTACAGCACTTAAATGCTTACATTAGAAAAGAAGAAAGCTCTCAAATCAATAATCTAAGTTTTTGCCTCAAGAAACTAGAAAAATGATATTGCAACACTGTTCTCATGAAAAAAAAAACTAGAAAAATAAGAGAAGATAAACTCAAAGCAGGAAGAAGAAAGGAAATAATAAAGATCAGAATATAAATTAATTAAAAACAGGGAATAGAGAAAATTTATTTTTAAAAACTGGTTCTTAAGAAAACCTAGGCAATACCATTCAGGACATAGGCATGGGCAAGGACTTCATGTCTAAAACACCAAAAGCAAGGGCAACAAAAGCCAGAATTGACAAATGGGATCTCATTAAACTAAAGAGCTTCTGCACAGCAAAAGAAACTACCATCAGAGTGAACAGGCAACCTACAAAATGGGAGAAAATTTTCACAACCTACTCATCTGACAAAGGGCTAATATCCAGAATCTACAATGAACTCAAACAAATTTACAAGAAAAAAACAAACAACCCCATCAAAAAGTGGGCAAAGGACATGAACAGACACTTCTCAAAAGAAGACATTTATGCAGCCCAAAAACACATGAAAAAATGCTCATCATCACTGGCCATCAGAGAAATGCAAATCAAAACCACAATGAGATACCATCTCACACCAGTTAGAATGGCCATCATTAAAAAGTCAGGAAACAACAGGTGCTGGAGACGATGTGGAGAAATAGGAACACTTTTACACTGTTGGTGGGACTGTAAACTAGTTCAACCATTGTAGAAGTCAGTGTGGCGATTCCTCAGGGATCTAGAACTAGAAATACCATTTGACCCAGCCATCCCATTACTGGGTATATACCCAAAGGACTATAAATCATGCTGCTATAAAGACACATGCACACATATGTTTATTGCGGCACTATTCACAATAGCAAAGAGTTGGAACCAACCCAAATGTCCATCAATGATAGACTGGATTAAGAAAATGTGGCACATATACACCATGGAATACTATGCAGCCATAAAAAATGATGAGTTCATGTCCTTTGTAGGGACATGGATGAAACTGGAAACCATCATTCTCAGTAAACTATTGCAAGGACAAAAAACCAAACACCACATGTTCTCACTCATAGGTGGGAATTGAACAATGAGAACTCATGGACACAGGAAGGGGAACATCACACTCCGGGGACTGTTGTGGGGTGGGGGGAGAGGGGAGGGACACCATTAGGAGATATACCTAATGCTAAATGATGAGTTAATGGGTGCAGCACACCAACATGGCACATGGATACATATGTAACAAACCTGCACATTGTGCACATGTACCCTAAAACTTAAAGTACAATAATAATAATTAAAAAAACTGGTTCTTACAAAAATACACTTGATGAATTTCTAGCAAGACTCACAAAGATAAAAGAGAGAACACACCAGTCATTAATATCAGGAATATAGTCAAAAGAAAATTAAAACAAGCATGATGTACCAATTTTCACATAGTCTAGGCAAAAATCAAAAGAATGATAACATCCAGTATCAGCAGGAACACAATGAAACAGATATTTTCATACTTTACTAATAAAATTATGTGTAGTCACAAATTTTTTGAGAAGACAGGTAGGCACAAAGGAGTGCCCCAGTAATCTGTATTTTAGGAGTACATCCTTTAAACATACATAAATAAATTTATACATACAGATAAATTTATTATACATAAATGCTAAATTTATGTATAATAAGGTTATTGGAGGCAGCCTGAAGTAGAAAAATCTAGAAACTACTTGAATGCTAATGGAGATGAATTTTTGATGTCACATTGTGAATACCCAACTATTAAAAAACAGAAAGTGTTAAGACAATCAGAAATGGACTGTGTAATTTATTTTTAAGTTGGGTAGGCAAGTTATAAGGTACTGTATTCAACATTATTAAACATATTTTTATAAAATTAAATATAAACAACCTAAATATGTGGGTATATGCATGTATATGTTTGCTTGCATGGAGGAAGATATGGAAAGAAAATACACCAGGCCATTAACTTGGGAATCCTGAACTGTTTTACTTGTCACAAAGAGCACAAACTACTTTATAATCACAAACATTACATTAAATCCAATAAACAAGCATTTAAGAAAGGACTTTGGGATAACTTTAAGTTGTCATTTAATTTCTTTAGCCTTAACTTACTCATCTGTACAACCGGGAAAAAAATATTCCATTAGATCATTGAGGAAATTTAATGAAATAACATGGCATATTAGTCCATTTTTATACTGCTACAAAGAAATACCCACAACTGGGTAATTTATAATGTAAAAGAGGTTTAATGGACTCACAGTTCCACATGGCTGGGGAGGCCTCACAATCATGGCAAAAGTGAAGAAAGAGCAAAGGCACCTCTTACATGGTGGCAGGCAGAGAGTGTGTGCAGGAGAAATGCCCTTTTATAAAACCATCAGTTGTCATGAGGCTTATTCACTAACACAAGAACAGCAAGGGAAAAACTTCCCTTCATGATTTAATTACCTCCCACTTGGTCCCTCCCCTGACATGTGGGGATTATAGGAACTACAATTCAAGATGAGATTTGGTGGAAACACAGCCAAACCGTATCACATGGTATAGCACATAAACCTGTTCATAGTCAGCACTCAATAAATGTTGGTTACAACCATGAAATGTAGAGAGCTAAGAGTTGAGAATTCATCAAATGTTTATATTTAGAGACAGGAGAAAGAAGCAACAGGAAAAGTGCAAAATATAAAGATCACATACTGAGATATGATAGGAGAGTAAGCAAAGGTATTCTAGCCTAGAGATTCCTGAATTTAATTCCTACCTTTGTCGTTTATTTCCTGTATTACTTGGGTACTGTGGCCATTCTGAATCTTGTCTTCCTTAGCTAATAAAGCCAACCAAACTGAAAAAATAAGTAAAGTGGCCACTGAATTACCAAGAAAGGTGTCACTGGAAACCCTGAAAGAGGAAGTTTCATTATGATAATGGTTGAGGAAGGCAGAACATTGAGTGCGAAACAATGGATATAGCCTCTCATTGGAAAATTCTACTCATGGAAGACAAGAGACGAAACTGCAAGATCAAAGACACTATTGTCTTAAATATGGAGCCCATATAAAGATAAACATACACATTTTAAAACTAGTCAATGTGAAAATAATGAAGGCAGTAAAGAAAAGCATAACCACCAAATAATCATAGAACTGGGGAATGGTAAAATCCAAGGTCCAGGATTCCTCAAAGAAGAGAAAGATGACATTTCATCTCAGTCTGTGAAATGAAGGAAGGAGTAAAAGAGGAAGAAAGGAGGGAAGCAGCCTATCCTAAAAATAGATGTCACATTTTGTGAGGAGTACAGAACAAAATCTTTTTTCTCTGCTCCAATCCAGTTTCTTTGGGGACTACATGTATTTAATGGTTTGCTGATGGTTCACTCCCTGATTGCCCTTTCTCTAGAGAGAAAAAAAAATGAGTAAAATTAGGCTCTCGGGAAAACCCTAATGATGCATCAGAACTACACTTTGATGTTCCAATAGTTAGCAGTAATTATTTCTGCATAGTTTGGGCCTGAAAATCCTGCCCTTCTGGTTGTCAGAGGCTGCAGCCTAAGTGTTACTTACACTGTTCTGTAGTGTAAGTCACAGAGAACTTCTAGGGAAAGAATACATGTTTCACCCGCAGAAGGAAGTGTTACTATAATCATAGTGATGAAGCATCACTATAATGGCTCTCCTCACCAGAGAGGCTATTAGGTATCAGTCAGTCTCCTGCTTTCAGGCTGTTGCTTCTTTTCTGACTATTTGGAACAATGATCAAGTATTTGTAACTATTTCTTCCTTTCTCATAATTACATTTCATTATGGTGCATGGAACTTTGAAGGGGGACTCATCAATTGGATCAAAACTGTCAAACTGATCTTATTAAAATTTTATCTTCTATTGCTATTCAGGAAAAAGTTTTCAATCTCCGTTAGTTTGTACTAAGTAATGTTATAGTCAGCTCTGTTTCCTTTTCAAACTGGATAACCCGGTGATAATCTGGTTTCCTTTATTTTCTTATAAGGCTGCTCACCTTTCCTCTAGATTATATTAAAGTTCTCTATAATTTTGAGACATAACTGATCTAGTGATGTTGGAAATAAAACATGAGCGAGGCTTCATATTCCTGGGAGTTAAATGTCTAGTAAAATTCTTATGAGGGACTTCAAGATATAAAGAATTTTAAGGCTTCACAAATAGAAGAACGTAGAAGATAATCTCTGAATATATACATACATATGTCTCTTGGAGATGAGTTTAACGGAAGTATCTCATAGCCAGTTTTAATGGGACTCCTTTGTCCTCATGAGAACAATAAAATCTCCCAAGCTACTAGCAGTCATATTAGTTTTTTTCTTTATTTCTTTTGTTTGTTATTTTTAAAGAAGAACCAAATGGAAACTTTTTCTGAATTTTTATTTTAGGTTTAGGTTAGTTTAACAAATCCGTTCTCCTGCAGATTTGTTATATAGGTAAACTTGTGTCACCAGGGTTTCATGTACAGATTATTTCATCACCCAGGCACTAAACCTAGTACCCAATAGTTATTTTTTCTGCCCCTCTCCCTCCTCCCACCCTTTACTCTCTGGTAGGCTCCAGTGTCTGTTGTTTCCCTCTTTGTGTCCATGTGTCAGTTGTGGATACATTCATGCATTAAACATCACAAAGTAATTTGAACAGGGAAGACTGAATATAAAGAATTATTAACTTTGTATAATAAATTAACTAAGAAGGGATAAAAGAAAACCCCCAAATATTCTAGGCTATATACCCAAGGAAGGAACAAACTTAGAATTGGAGGGAGGAGCTTCCTCCCCAGGGTGGTGATTCAGACCTCATTGGAGAAGGTAATATTGTAGCCCACTGGATGACAGAGATTTCTGGGTTTTCCTGGGCCAGAGTTTGTTCAAAGTTATCAGGTTAAGAATAAAAACAGAAACTCACCTGCTGGGGTGCCCACAAAATTTAACACAGAACTATACACTAGGATTGCTGTTGAACTTCTAGCTAGGTCAGGCACTAGCTAGCCTTACCAGGAAGCTACCCAAGAGCTGCCCACAGGAAACTCAACAAAAGGCCATCACTGGGAAGGCTCCAGGAAGGTAGATGGAGTGCTCTTGGAATTTGCCCTGTAGAAGACGGCTATGCTGCCCACACGAATTCAACCAGCAGCTGGCATGCCACTGAACTTGCTTCTAGAAAGCCATGGGTAGTATTTGTGAAACTAATAAAACCAAAACTATCTGCTGAATCCATCAAAGATGAGGTCCACTGTATGTCCTACATGCCACCCTAGACCCACACAAGCAAGAAGAAGCACAATACACAAGACACTGGAAGAGAAGCCCCTTCCTCTTAATATGTCCCTCTAGAGCCCTTTACTGACAAGATTAGCACCATGTCAGCTGACAAGGAAGAAATTTTTCACTGTCACAAACAGGGCAATGAAGGGTAGATTTGGAGCTAAGAGGCAATAAATTTATAACTGGGACAATTTCATACACCAGTACCCAAACGAACAAACTAGTAATACATTCACCTTCACTTACAGTGTCAAGATTCAACTATGTACTGTCTGAAAGAATATAAGCCTCATAGAGAATAATAATGTATACCTTTCACAGCATTTAAATGAGACCATTTTCTGGAAGAACCATGACATTTAATTTACTGTTAGATAAAAGTAAAAGATGAAAATAATGTTCTTTTCACAACACAACTCTTCAAACATTTGTTGTTTTATACAATCAGCATATTAGACATCCTAAAGCATCACTATATATATCTACCCAAAAAACAATATTCTAATTATCTGGCAAAAAATCAACTTCTTCTGAACAGTTTTTGTAGGCCAGTAAGTCTATCGCTATTTACAAGTGTGCAATGAGGATTAACTCCAGCAAGTCTGGAATTCACCAGGACTGTTTCAACAAAGCACCTGCAAGGCACTGATCTTTGGCTATGAAACATACCAATTAACAGTATTGCTTTTTAACCGTGAGTTTATGGAGTTTCAGTGTCATTCATACTATTTTGTCAGCATTGTTTATTGGTAATAGTGAGACTGATGATATAACCTGATCTTGGTGAAACCCCTGGGGACCAGGGTGGACAGGAATGGTACTTTGATGTAAGAGCTGGTTAAGTAACAAGTAACAAGCTGGTTAAGTACTTAACCAAGTGGCTGTAAGAAACCCTGGCCGAGATACTATTTTGGGCTCCCTGATTTCAAGGTGTCCTGTGCTCAGGTCTGCTTCCTGATCTGAGAGAAAATGTGTTCCTGATACAGAACTTACAGGGGAAGGGCAACTGGAGTTTGCATCTGGCTTTCCTGGACCCCTTGCTGGGAGATAGCCTTTGGCTGTCACGCATATCCTTATTTTAATAATGTTGCTATATCACATCTTTTTTGGAAACAAACTGTAAATTTATAAGCATTGTCATTTTGGGCTCTAAGTCTTCCTCAACAACTGGACTCTGTCTAACTGCCATTATTAGTGCAGCAAGCCTGGCTTAAAGTGCATGGTCTCACAAGTTAAGTGGGAAGATGTTCCAATGTAGAATAGGTTTCACCCCAGAGAGAACCACTTGGGAAACAGCTTTGTAAAGACTTTATTTTTAAGAGCCTCACAAATTTCTTACTTGCCACCTCTCCTCCTATCTTGCTTGAAATTTCTCTAGATTTGACAACTATTAACAGAATCCTACATCCCATCTTGTTGCCTTTAATATTTCCAAGGCAATAAGTTTTTGTCACTTTTTATAATGTAATCTAAATGATGAAATGTGTCGGCTCTGGGCTGTGTTTTTTATTTGTCTGAAAAGCCAAGTATTGAGAACAGTTTGCAACAAATGACACAACATTTCTCATTTCAATTTTTCACACAGTATGGGATAGTACCATCATTCTACCTTCTTGTTAAATATCTGAGGTACCCACTGGATTTGCATGGTTTTTCTGAAGCACCATCCCCTCCCAATAAAAGACATTAGTTCCTGCTGCATGGAAATATGTCTTTCATTTTGCAGTTGTTTCTTAAAGCTCTGCTTGTGAATGTTTAAATTATAATAAATAGCAAAGTATTGGACATTTTTAAATATACTGTTTTTTCATTAATACTCAAATAATATTTATTTTCTTTAAAAAATAGAAATGCAAACTAAGATTTTGTACACGAATTGAATAGTAATTATATTTATATTTTTGCCTCATTAATATATTTGTAATATTACTAGTAATTAGTAGTAATAACTTTTTACTAGTTATTATAAGCTAGCCAAAGTCTATTTTAATTTATAAAATATCCAAAAATTAAATCCATAGGTTGAGACATAACATCAAGCTGCTCTACCTCACTTGCTGTTTCTGATATAATAACCTTGGGGAAGAGAGCAGTGAAATTCTAGCCCTACTTGGATAGAGAGCATCTAGCAGGAGAACAAGCAAAATCAACAAAAGGAGAGTGTCCATAGCATACAGCTTTCTTGTCCAGATGATGATTTGAGATGCAACTTAATGCCCCTCCACTGCCTTTATAAAATCAAACCAAGCAACCTAATATGCGGATGCAAAAGCAGGATAAGTTGAAGAAAGACAGTTACTATCACCTCCTTCTCCAGCCACATCATATGCCTTTGGGACATGAAGGGGTCAAATTAGGGTGGAAGCAACTGGGACTATCTCTACTTTTTCCCAATTTCCCTGGTAAACAGACCTCCTTCCTTCTTTTCCATTTTAAAGCTATTTAATTTAGCTGAACCATGAGGGTGCAAGCTAGAAAACTGAAATAGGCTATCTATAAATTAAGCGAGTCCAGAAGCTATACCCAGCATATTTCAAACTGTTACTTTAAATGAAGTTCTTACTATAAAATATTTATATTTTATTAAATTATAAAGGATGATGTCTACCTTGCAGAAAGCGAATGTATCCTGACACGGTTTATTAACTTAAAGTATATGGTAAAGTCATCAAGACAGTCCTAATTATAGGTAAGTATAAAAGTTTGTATAAAAATGCCTTCAAAATAATTGCAGAAATCTTTCATCCATAACTCCATCTTTGTTCAACAGAAATAGTCACTCAGGAAATAACCCTTCTCTATGAGTTTCCTGCAGCATTGCAGAAATACAAAGCTTAATTGATAGGATTGGCAGTCACTGAATATAGATATTCTTAGTGGAAGGCATTTCTTCAATCATCATATTTAGCTTGCTATCCTTTGTCACTGAGTGCAGATGTAAAAGGAAAAACCGAGGAAAATGAGCAAACTGAAAAATTAGCTCTAACTTTGGATTGGACCAATCTGAGTGTAAATCCCAGCTTATATGTATATGAGTAAGTTACCTGAGGGAGTGGAGCCAACATGGCCTAATAGGAACAGCTCCAGTCTACAGCTCCCAGCCTGAGTGACACAGAAGACGGGTGATTTCTGCATTTCCAACTAAGGTACTGGGTTCATCTCACTGGGGAGTGTAAGAAAGTGGGTGCAGGACAGTGGATGCAGTGCGCCAAGCGTGAGCCGAAGCAGAGCAAGGCATTGCCTCACCCGGGAAGCACAAGGGGTCAGGGAATTCCCTTTCCTAGTCAAAGAAAGGGGTGACAGACGGCACCTGGAAAATCGGGTCACTCCCACCCTAATACTGCACTTTTCCAAGGGTCTTAGCAAACGGCACACCAGGAGATTATATCCCGCGCCTGGCTTGGAGGGTCCTATGCCCACGGAGCCTCGCTCATTGATAGCACAGCAGTCTGAGATCAAACTGCAAGGCGGCAGCGAGGCTGGGGGAGGGGTGCCTGCCATTGCCTAGGCTTGAGTAGGTAACAAAGCAGCCCGGAAGCTCGAACTGGGTGGAGTCCACCACAGCTCAAGGAGGCCTGCCTGCCTCTGTAGGCTCCACCCCTAGGGGCAGGGCACAGATAAACAAAAGGCAGCAGAATCCTCTGCAGACTTAAATGTCCCTGTCTGACAGCTTTAAAGAGAGTAGTGGTTCTCCCAGCACGAAACTTGAGATCTGAGAACAGACAGACTGCCTCCTCAAGTGGGTCCCTGACTTCCAAGTAGCCCAGCTGGGAGGCACCCCCAGTAGGGGCAGATTAACACCTCACATGGCCAGGTACTTCCCTGAGACAAAACTTCCAGAGGAAAGATCAGGCAGCAACATTTGCTGTTCACCAATATCCGCTGTTCTGCAGTCTCCGCTGCTGATACCCAGGCAAACAGAGTCTGGAGTGTACCTCCAGCAAACACCAATACACCTGCAGCTGAGGGTCCTGACTGTTAGAAGGAAAACTAACAAACAGAAAGGACATCCACACCAAAACCCCATCTGCACATCACCATCATCAAAGACCAAAGGTAGATAAAACCACAAAGAGGGGGAAAAAACAGAGCAGAAAAACTGGAAACTCTAAAAATCAGAGTGCCTCTCCTCCTCCAAAAGAACGCAGTTCCTCACCAGCAACAGAGCAAAGCTGGATGGAGAATGACTTTGACGAGTTGTGAGAAGAAGGCTTCAGATGATCTGAGCCAAAGGAGAAAGTTTGAACCCATGGCAAAGAAGTTAAAAACCTTCAAAAAAAATTAGATGAATGGCTAACTAGAATAACCAACACACAGAAGTCCTTAAAGGACCTGATGGAGTTGAAAACCAAGGCTCGAGAACTATGTGACGAACGCACAAGCCTCAGTAGCCAATTTGATCAACTGGAAGAAAGGGTATCAGTGATGGAAGATCAAATGAATGAAATGAAGCGAGAAGAGAAGTTTAAAGAAAAAAGAATAAAAAGAAATGAACAAAACCTCCAAGCAATATGGGACTATGTGAACAGACCAAATCTATGCCTGATTGGTGTACCTGAAAGGGACAGGGAGAATGGAACCAAGTTGGAAAACACTCTGCAGGATATTATCCAGGAGAGCTTCCCCAATCTAGAAAGGCAGGCCAATATTCAGATTGAGGAAATACAGAGAACGTCACAAAGATACTCCTCGAGAAGAGCAACTCCAAGACACATACTTATCAGATTCACCAAAGTTGAAATGAAGGAAAAAATGTTAAGGGCAGCAAGAAAGAAAGCTCATGTTACCCACAAAGGGAAGCCCATCAGACTAACAGCAGATTTCTCAGCAGAAACTCTACAAGCCAGAAGAGAGTGGGGGCCAATATTCAACATTCTTAAAGAAAAGAATTTTCGACCCAGAATTTCATATCCAGCCAAACTAAGCTTCATAAACGAAGGAGAAATAAAATCCTTTAAAGACAAGCAAATGCTGAGAGATTTTGTCACCACCAGGCCTGCCCTTTCTTTCTCCTGAAGAAAGCACTAAACATGGAAAGGAACAACTGGTACCAGCCACTGCAAAAACATGCCAAATTGTAAAGACCATCGAGGCTAGGAAGAAACTGCATAAACTAACGAGCAAAACAACCAGCTAACATCACAATGACAGGATCAAATTCACACATAACAATATTAACCTTAAATGTAAGTGGGCTAAATGCCCCAATTAAAAGACACAGACTGACAAATTGGATAAAGAGTCAAGACCCATCAGTGTGCTGTATTCAGGAAACTCATCTCATGTGCAGAAACACACATAGACTCAAGATAAAGGGATGGAGGAAGATCTACCAAGCAAATGGAGAACAAAAAAAGGCAGGGGTTGCAATCCTAGTCTCTAATAAAACAGACTTTAAACCAACAAAGACCAAAAGAAACAAAGAGGGCCATTACATAATGGTAAATGGATCAATTCAACAAGAAGAGCTAACTATCCTAAATATATATGCACCCAATACAGGAGCACCCAGATTCATAAAGCAAGTCCTTAGAGACCTACAAAGAGACTTAGACTCCCACACAATAATAAGGAGAGACTTTAACACCCCACTGTCAACATTGGACAGATCAATGAGACAGAAAGTTAACAAGGATATCCAGGAATTGAACTCAGCTCTGCACAAAGTGGACCTAATAGACATCTACAGAACTCTCCACCCCAAATCAACAGAATATACATTCTTCTCAGCACCACACCGCACTTATTCCAAAATTGACCACATAGTTGGAAGTAAAGCTCTCCTCAGCAAATGTAAAAGAACAGAAATTATAACAAACTGTCTCTCAGACCACAGTGCAATCAAACTAGAACTCAGGATTAAGAATCTCACTCAAAACTGCTCAACTACATGGAAACTGAACAACCTGCTCCTGAATGACTACTGGGTACATAAAGAAATGAAGGAAGAAATAAAGATGTTCTTTGAAACCAACAAGAACAAAGACACAACATACCAGAATCTCTGGGACACATTCAAAGCAGTGTGTAGAGGGAAATTTATGGCACTAAATGCCCATAAGAGAAAGCAGGAAAGATCTAAAATTGACACCCTAACATCGCAATTAAAAGAACTAGAGAAGCAAGAGCAAACACATTCAAAAGCTAGAAGAAGGCAAGAAATAACTAAGATCAGATCAGAACTGAAGAAGATAGAGACAGAAAAAACCCTTCAAAAAATCAATGAATCCAGGAGCTGGTTTTTTGAAAAGATCAACAAAATTGATAGACCACTAGCAAGACTAATAAAGAAGAAAAGAGAGAAGAATCAAATAGACTAAATAAAAAATGATAAAGGGGATATCACCACCGATCCCACAGAAATACAAACTACCATCAGAGAATACTATAAACACCTCCTCGCAAATAAACTAGAAAATCTAGAAGAAATGGATAAATTCCTTGACAAATACACCCTCCCAAGACTAAACAAGGAAGAAGATGAATCTCTGAATAGACCAATAACAGGCTCTGAAATTGTGGCAATAATTAATAGCTTACCAACCAAAAAAAGTCCAGGACCGGATGGATTCACAGCCAAATTCTACCAGAGGTACAAGGATGAGCTGGTACCATTCCTTCTGAAACTATTCCAATCAATAGAAAAAGAGGGAATCCTCCATAACACATTTTATGAGGCCAGCATCACCCTGACACCACAGCCTGGCAGAGACACAACAAACAAAGAGAATTTTAGACCAATATCCCTGATGAACATTGATGCAAAAATTCTCAATAAAATCCTGGCAAACCAAATCCAGCAGCACATCAAAAAGCTTATCCACCATGATCAAGTGGGTTTCATCCCTGGGATGCAAGGCTGGTTCAACAGACACAAATCAATAAACATAATCCAGCATATAAACAGAACCAATGACAAAACCCACATGATTATCTCAACAGATGCAGAAAGGCCTTTGACAAAATTCAACAATGCTTCGTGCTAAAAACTCTCAATAAATTAGGTATTGATAGGACGTATCTCAAAATAATAAGAGCTATCTATGACAAACCCACAGCCAATATCATACTGAATGGGCAAAAAATGGAAGCATTCCCTTTGAAAACTGGCACAAGACAGGGATGCCCTCTCTCACCACTCCTGTTCAACATAGTGTTGGAGGTTCTGGCCAGGGCAATCAGGCAAGAGAAGGAAATAAAGGGTATACAATTAGGAAAAGAGGAAGTCAAATTGTCCCTGTTTGCAGATGACATGATTGTATATCTAGAAAACCCCATTGTCTCAGCCCAAAATCTCCTTAAGCTGACAGGCAACTTCAGCAAAGTCTCAGGATACAAAATCAATGTACAAAAATCACAAGCATCTTATACACCAATAACAGACAAACAGAGAGCCAAATCATGAGTGTACTCCCATTCACAATTGCTTCAAAGACAATAAAATACCTAGGAATCCAACTTACAAGGGATGTGAAGGACCTCTTCAAAGAGAACTACAAACCACTGCTCAATGAAATAAAAGAGGATACAAACAAATGGAAGAACTTTCCATGCTCATGGGTTGGAAGAATCAATATCATGAAAATGGCCATACTGCCCAAGGTAATTTATAGATTCAATGCCATCCCCATCAAGCTACCAATGACTTTCTTCACAGAATTGGAAAAAACTACTTTAAAGTTCATATGGAACCAAAAAAGAGCCCACATGGCCAAGTCAATCCTAAGCCAAAAGAACAAAGCTGGAGGCATCACGCGACCTTACTTCAAACTATACTACAAGGCTACGGTAACCAAAACAGCATGGTACTGGTACCAAAACAGAGATATAGACCAATGGAGCAGAACACAGCCCTCAGAAATAATGCTGCATATCTACAACCATCTGATCTTTGACAAACCTGACAAAAACAAGCAATGGGGAAAGGATTCCCTATTTAATAAATGGTGCTAGGGAAACTGGCTAGCCATATGTAGAAAGCTGAAACTGGATCCCTTCCTTACACCTTATACAAAAATTAATTCAAGACGGATTAAAGACTTAAATGTTGGACCTAAAACCATAAAAACCCTAGAAGAAAACCTAGGCAATACCATTCAGGACATAGGCATGGGCAAGGACTTCATGTCTAAAACACCAAAAGCAATGGCAACAAAAGCCAAAATTGACAAGTGGGATCTAATTAAACTAAAGAGCTTCTGCACAGCAAAAGAAACTACCATCAGACTGAGCAGGCAACTTACAGAATGGGAGAAAATTTTTGCAATCTACTCATCTGAGAAAGGGATAATATCCAGAATCTACAATGAACTCAAATTTACAAGAAAAAAACAAACAACCCCATCAAAAAGTGGGCAAAGGATATGAACAGACACTTCTCAAAAGAAGACATTTATGCAGCCAAAAGACACATGCAAAAATGCTCATCATCACTGGCCATCAGAAAAATGCAAATCAAAACCACAATGAGATACCATCTCACACCAGTTGGAATGGTGATCATTAAAAAGTCAGGAAACAACAGGTGCTGGAGAGGATGTGGAGAAATAGGAACACTTTTACATTGTTGGTGGGACTGTAAACTAGTTCAACCATTGTGGAAGACAGTGTGGCGATTCCTCAGGGATCTAGAACTAGAAATACCATTTGACCCAGTCATCCCATTACTGGATATATACCCAAAAGATTATAAAACATGCTGCTATAAAGATACATGCACACGTATGTTTATTGCAGCACTATTCACAATAGCAAAGACTTGGAACCAACCCAAATGTCCAACAATGATAGACTGGATTAAGAAAATGTGGCACATATACACCATGGAATACTATGCAGCTATAAAAAATGATGAGTTCATGTCCTTTGTAGGGACATGGATGAAACTGGAAACCATCATTCTCAGCAAACTATCGCAAGGACAGAAAACCAAACACCGCGTGTTCTCACTCATAGGTGGGAATTGAGCAATGAGAACACATGCACACAGGAAGGGGAACATCACACACCGGGGCCTGTTGTGGGGTGGAGGGAGGGGGGAGGGATAGCATTTGGAGATATACCTAATGTTAAATGACGAGTTGCTGGGTGCAGCACACCAACATGGCACATGTATACATATGTAACTAACCTGCACGCTGTGCACATGTACCCTAAAACTTAAAGTATAATAAAAAAAAAAAGAGTTACCTGAGTCTTCTGAACTTCAGTTTTCTCACTTAAAAAAATAAAAATAATATTGTGGTTATTTAAAGAATTTAAGTGAGGTTTAATATGGAGGCCACAATATTGAGCATATTAAAATAATTGCTGATACCTCTATGTTTATTATTAAGGTTTATCTGAATTTTAGACACATCTCTGCATTTTTGCCTCACCAGGCCTCAGTTTGCTCATATATCAAATGCCAGGTTCATTTAGAGGTATAATCATGGTTCTAGCCAGCACTGACATTTCTTGAATCAATGACATTTTTCTATTATTAAAACTCGATAGGACAGAGGTCATTTGTTTGTTTGTTTTTTTGCAAAAAAACTGTGACTTCAGCTTTTCTGTGTTCTGTAAATGCAGCGTTGGGGTACTGCTTCCCTGAGTTCACAGGGAGGCTACCTTATTTCATCTCTTAGAATATCTCTAATTAAGAAAGGCTGCAATGGTCAGTGTGACCATAAAAGGCATTCAAATTTAAGAATCAATAGGGAAAAGACAAATATGCTCAATTATTCATCAAACATTAGTATTATGATGGCTTCAAAAGAGGATATTCACATTTTGTACATTTTTCTACAAAGTAATATGATTTTAAATCACACAAATCATATTGGAATACATTAAGGTTGTAGGTAAGCATGTAAAGGGCAAATAGTGGATTTATTACTATTAGAATTTCAAAACTAGTAAAAGTAATCAATAATGTTGGAGAAAATGCCTAAATATTCGGGTGGAAGGGATGTTAATAATTATTAGGTTCCCACCATATACCATACCAAACAAAATTTCATGTGGATCAATGATTTAAATGTTTTTTAAAGGTTAAAAAAAAAGACTAAAAAAAAAGTAAAATTTTAAGTTTTACAATGGGAAAGTCCTTTCTTAACGTATTACCAAAATCAAATAATATAGAATAAGACTACCATATTTGACTACCATTATCAATAAAATTACTCTATGGTAGAAGATACTCTCAAGAAAGTTTAAAAAGACAAATGACAAATTTGGAGAATATGTTTCAAGTACCAAACAAAAGTCAGTATCAATGTGCATAAGGTTGTGACAGCATTTGGAAGACATCACTTCCATGAACTCTGAGATATTCTAATTCATTGCCAACCCAAACTACTCCTATTTCCACACAGAATTTCTAAGGAACCCTTACACAAGGAACCAAAGAGAATTTAGATCAAACTACCATTTATTAACCACTAACACTTATGCAAGTAATTAACATTCCAACTGCACTAAAAGTTGATTTAGAACACAAGCTTTGGTCTCAGGGTCTCATCAGAGGCTCTCACTCTTCCTCACTTTTTTTTTTTTTTTGAGAGTGAGTTTCACTCTTGTTGTTCATGCTAAAGTGCAATGGCACAATCTTGGCTCACCACAACCTCTGCCTCCCGTGTTCAAGTGATTCTCCTGCCTCAGTCTCCCAAGTAACTCGAATTACAGGCATGCGCCACCACTCCTGGCTAATTTTGTATTTTTAGTAGAAATGGGGCTTCTCCATGTTGGTCAGGCTCGTCTCGAACTCCCTACCTCAGGTGATCTGCCCGCCTCATCCTCCTGAAGTGCTGGGATTACAGGCGTGAGCCACCACTCCCAGCTCCTATCCTCACGTTTTAACACCACCTCCCTTCCTCCATAAATTATGAAGCACATTCTCAGGAATTACTACATAGAAGCAGCAACCGAGCTTTAACAGTATCCCTAACTTGGTTGATCAATTCTCCTACATGGAATTCAAGCAGAAATGGCAACAAAATTGACTATCTTGGTCTCAGTGTCTAAAACTAGAAGTTTTAAAAAGAGAAGGGAGCATGGGTCTCTATCCTTGCAAGATAAGCATAATCTTACCAATGATTAATTGTACTCCAATGAATGACAAACTCTGAGTAGACGTATTAACAAATGTTTCTTCCTTGGAGAGGAATGGGTGACAAAAATAGACAACACTAGTATTTAGTAATACATGATAATTCTCTGTACTATGAGAAGTACTAAGCTTAAATCCATGAATTTATTTTGAGAAATATATAGACACTTCTGTTCTCACTAAATTCTGAGGCTACTCTTAATCAGCAAGTATAGTTATTTTAGAAAATGGCCCTAGAACTAAAAGCCTATATCCACCGTCATTACCTGTGTGACCACGAATGTATACCTTAAGTCATTAAGCTCATCTGCTCAACTGTTAAGTTGAAATAATACCCACCTCTTTGGGTTTTTAGCAATCATTAAATGAAATGCACAAAGAAAACTCCATTTTATGCTACCTTACACAAAAGTGTTTCTCACTGAGAAATAATCCATATCCTAGGTTGGCTTAGTCCAGTACCTAGCACATAGTTAAAAACCAATAAATGTTGTATATCTTAGTCCTCTACCATTCTTAAGTATCAATTTCTCAGCAATATATTTTAATTACCACAGCATTAGCCAAACCATTATATTAAGTTACACGCTACCCAAAGTCCAAAGCTAATACTAACACATCCCTGCAGGCCACTGGACAGACACCGAAGTCTTCTTGGAGAAAATCGTATTGCCTGGTTTTCTTTAGACAAGTTAGTTTTCAAATAATTCAAACTGCACACAACAGAAGAATTTCCCCTGTCTTCTATTTCCTATATAGATGTTAAACAGGAAGGTATGACTACGTTTAACTTGTAGGTGTTACTTACATGAAAAAAAATGTAGGTCTCGGCAGCTTCAGTCTGCCTTGCTATATAATATTTGCTCTCATTGGCTAAGGCTTTGGCAGAAAGGTATATAAAGGGTATAAGTCTGGCTTAGCTAATTTATCCACCCATATTTCACTACCAGGCATGGGCAAAACTACATAAAACCGTTGTCCAAGGTCACCTTATAAGCCTCCCTGTGCTACTGAGATTTCTAATATGTTATTTAAGAAAAACTGCTTTGGTGGCATATTTAAATATATTTTTAGGTCCAAACTTTGATCTTAGTTACAGCTAAACCATGGAGTTGATGAACCCTGGTAGAACAAAGAGAAGTCATTCTCTGTTATAACTCATATTATACTGCATTCTCACAAGTAACAAAAAAATATGGTGGCTCCTTTATTTAATATGTGACTGCACATCTGAGTCAAATGAGAAATACAGCAAATCCCTCACACTGCAATGAGAGCTAAGCATGTTTTATTGCATGGACATAGTGCTATTTTTATCTAAAAGGAATATAAAGATGGTTAATTCACATAGGTTGCTGGGTTTTAACATTTCATCTCTTTTTAGTTACTACAGAAGCTTAAAATCTGAAAAGTCGAACTGTCAGTAAAGAAACACATTCTTTTCTTCTTCTATCATAACTATTTTATACTAAATGCATCTCACGTAGCAATGCTCTTTTTTTCCCCAGAGAATCTGGCAGCAGCCACAAAACTTAGCCTTACCAGTGTCTGTGGGTGTCTCCAAGCAGCAGTCAAGTTCTCTGAGAGAATAGTAAAGTCACTGATATGTTCCAGAAAATCAGTCTAGCAGCTCATCAAAAATTTGGCAGAAAGAAAATTAATTTTTGAAATCTTTAAAGACTTTCTTTAAATTCAATTTTTGAAGACCAAAAGGGAAATCATCTTTTTGAAATCTCATATAAATGAGTTCCATGGTCCATTAAAATCTTTTGCTGTTATACGATTTTTTTAATAGTGAAATACATTGCTTATGAATACATTTCCACTCTTTTGGTCCCTTAAATAAAAGAGCAGTAAAGAATGAAGTAGGAAAAGGGAACTATTGTAACATTTGTCAGGTACTGAGATGCTTTGCCAGGAAGATCATAATTCATTATTTACATTATTTATTTCAATCTTCACCATAATCTTGAAAAATATGGAGGCAGTAGAGTATAGTGGTTAGGAATCAAGATTTAGAATCAGCTTCACTTGGTTTCATGTGCACTCACTTGCCAAGTGACAGTCAAATTATTTAGCTTCTCTGAGTCTCAGTTTCCTCCTCTGCAAATGGCATTGAAAATATGTCAAAATGCTGTTTTGATTATTGAAATAGATCATGATAATGAAATTCTTAGCAAAGCGATGTGCATATAGCAAATACTCAATATATGGGAGCAAAATTAAAAGTCAGTACTATTGTTCATTTTACAGAATCAAAAAGCAAGACCCAGAAGTGAAGTAACTTGTCCACATCACAAGGGTACAGAGTAATGAGGCTATAGTTTAATTTTCATCTCTCAAGCCTCCAAAGTCCATAGTCTTCAATTATGAGATTCCTCTAAGAACCATTACATAAACTTTTGATATGAAAATCAAAAGAAATGTCTTAATTCTATTTGGGAAAAGAGTAAATAATGTGCAATTCGTTTTTTATTTATGTATGAGGTAAATTATGCAGGTACGTACTGTCCTTACTATCCATATTTCACAGGAATACTTGGAGTCTTTCCTGAAGAGAAGGGGAGGTGATGAATTCATTTCAGATGAATGAAATTTAAATGTCATATAGTAGAATTTTTTTTTAAATCTACCTAAATGTCACAGGGGCTGTGAGCAGGTCAAAACTGTGACTGTCATATTTAGTTCACAGATGCCTAGAGGTTAATGACTTACCCATGGTCATGAAGCTGTTAAGGGATAAAACGAGGATTTAAAAAGTGTAATGTATCTTGCATTCAAAGCTACAGGTTTATTTTATTTTTTACAATGACAGATAAAATTCTATGTATTTACTGTGTACAAACATGGTGTTTGAAGTATAGACGCATTGTAGAATGACTAAATCTAGCTAATTAACATACGCATTACCGCACATAGTTATCGTTTCTGTGGCGAGAATACTTCCCTTTTCTCCACATCCTCACCAACACTTGTGATCTTTTATCTTTTTGATAAAAGCCATTATAACCAGTGGGTGGTAATAGTTTATTGTGGTTTTGATTTGCATTTCTCTGATGATTGGTGATGTTGAATTTTTTTTTATACTTGGGTATCATCTGTATGTCTTCTCTTGAGAAATGTCTATTCATGTCCTTTGCCCATATTTTAATCAAGTTATTTGTCTTGCTATTGAGTTTCTTATATACTTTGGATATTAACCCCTTACCAAATACATAGTTTGCAAATATTTTCTCCTGTTCTGTAGGTTGCCTCTTCACTCTGTTGATTGTTTTCTTTGTTGTTCAAAAGCTTCTTAGTTTGACGTAATCCCATTAGTCTATTTCTGCGTTGGTTGCCTATTAAACTACAGGTTTAAAATAATGTAGCTACACTCCTACAGTCTTGTTTATAACCACAGTAAAAAATATATTTATTCATATGTCAAAAAAATCCATTAAAGAAAATCTATGTATTTTTATAAGTTATAATTCTATTGGCATTCTAGCCCAGGCTGGTTTGAAACGTGACAAATTAATGACTGTAGTATATGAAGATTTTTTTTATTTACAATGATACAGTTCAGATAGCAGTGGCTGTAATTCCCTGGATCCCAGATCATATTATTTCATATTTCTTGCCTGTGGACATGGAAGAGCCATTGCCTGGAATATCTTCTATCCTTCCCTCCTCACCCAGCTGGCAAATCGGCTGTGACCATTTTAAGCCTCAATTCAGATATAGCTTCTTCCAGAAAAATTTCCCTGGGCAACACCCCTGCATTACTAATTATTCTATTCTCTGGGAAATATCTTGTTTCTTGTATAAATTTATGTTGCAGTTATCATAAAGTAGATGATTTATTACTGTGTCTATCTTCCATGTTAGACTAGGAACTTATTAAGCATAGGTACCATGTCTTAGTTATTTTGAGCACCACATTTAGAAGTACCTAGGCACACGGGAGGTGACCAATAATTCTATGAATTGAATTATACAGAAACTACAAAATTAACATCTTATTTAGGATTAATTAAAAATATATAATTCCTTGATGAAATTATAAAATATTGATATTATGAAATTATGAGGTCTGAATTATGAAATACTAGTCTTCACATTCAGATATTCCTAATGAGATGTAGACTGTGAGATATAAATTATGAGATAATTATGATATAATAGAATCAATATAAATTTATTAATACTTTCTTGTCTTTTATAATGATTATATCTTAAGTTTTTAGGAAGGTATATAGATGCAGCTTATCCAGCTACAATTTTCACTTTACAATTGAATCCTTATGTTTAAAATTAGCCATTTACAAATTAAAACATAGGTGACAATTTGCAAATCAGGGACGCAGACCTTTGTGCAGCTGAAAATTCACATGTGGCTTGACTCTCCAAAAACTTAACTACTAAGTTTTAGTACTTAACTACTAAGTCAACTACTGTTGACTGGAAGCCTTACCAATAGCATGGTCAATTAACACATATTTTGTATATTATTGTATCTTATACACTATTCTTATTATATTTTATACTCTATTCTTTATTCTACCTTTATGAAGTAAGCTAGAAAAAAGAAAATGTTATTCAGAAAATCAAAAGGAAGAGAAAATACATTTACTATTTATTAAGCTGAAGTGAATCATCATAAAGGTCATCCTCTTCCTCTTATTTATATTGAGAAGGCTGAGGAAGAAGAGGAAGAGAAGAGGGTGGTCCTTCTGTCTCAGGGCTCTGAGCAGAGGCAGAAGAAAATCTGCATATAAGAGAGCTTGGCCCGGGCATGATGGTGTGCCCCTGTAATCCCAGCTACTCGGGAGGCTGAGACAGGAGAACCACTTGAACCCCGGAGGTGGATGCTGTGGTGAGCCAAGATCATGCTACTCCATTCCAGCCTGGGTAACAGAGCAAGATCCTGTATCAAAAAAAAAAGAAAAGAAAAGAAAAAAAGAAAGAAAAGAGAGAGCGAGCCTGCACAGTTCAAACCTGATCTGTTCAAGGGATAACTGTATTATAATAAAGACTTTAATATTTTGAATCTATTCATAGTTACTACTTTAAAAAATAATATTAAACTTACGGATTTATATTCTGTAAACTTGGGTAATTCTGAAGTATTAATAACTAATCTGAAAGTAGACTTATTAAAATCCAGGTTATCTTAAAGAATTACATTTTAATAGTTCTCAATTAATAACCATTCTACCAAGGAGGTAGTTACGCGATGTAATATTCCTTCACTGTTTCTTGATACTTTTGGTTGGTAAATTGGATTTGGAAAGCACTTCTGACAAAGATCACTGACTCTACATGCAAATTAATGTTGCCTTTAAGCTTAACTGCAGCTCTCAGCTTTTGCTCTCCAAGTAAATAACAAAAGGCAGCCGAATCATCCACAAAGCTAACATGAAATATTCTCTAGCCCGTCTGACATTTCAGTACAAGCACTGCTTAGAAAACCAAAAATAAATCTGGGTAAAATTGCAGAATATTTGAAACTAGCAGGGCTGTCTGTCAAGACTTTCATTTTTTAGCGACTTCTGATTTCTTAAAAACATACATCAGCCTTTATTCACCATTGAAAGCATCATTGTTAGAGTAGATGTCTGCTTAAGAAGATGTCTGGAACTATTTGGAAGGTTGTTCGCTTTGTCTGAATTGTATTTCACTGACCTCCCAGCGCTTCCGTTATTTCACACAGTTGGCTTTCCCTTCTACATTCCCTTGGAGTGTGAAAATGGAAAAATGTAATGGCCATCCGGGTACAGGAGCCTAGGTGTGAAAATTCTAGTTCTTCCCACGGTATTCATCAACACAAGTTGATTTTCTCGCAGGTCATTCTTAAAAGTAGACATTAGTATAGTTGCTAGTGTGTTTAGGTAATTTTAAATATATTTTCATCTGTTTTGACTCTTCTTCGATTGGCAAGCTCTGTCAATTTTGTTCATCGGCCATACATGATTTTAGCCACCTTTGGTCTATAAACTATTTAATTAAAACTTTATTTCCCTAATGTTGCTGTTTATGTTTTTAACTCATTAATACAGTTTATCACTGAGTATATATTCCAAGAAACTCTTTGGCTTACGTCTCTAATGTAAAATCTAGTAGAAACTGAAACTGGGCAACTTTAGAGTTGAGTCCATTTTCGTATACATTCGTTCACTCATTTATTTAGCATTTATGAACCAACATTGTTTTCCAAGTGTAGTGTTAGGAGTCATAGTTGGATATGGATAATATAGAAATAGACATAGATATTTGCTACAGGTAGATAGAGTATACAGATAGATATTCAACAAAATGAATTAAGCAATATAAGTAGTAAACAAACTGATTTGGCAAATAGATTAAGTACCTGTGTGCATGGATCACAATTTTATCTACAAAATCATAATAGCATGGTAATTCTAGCTGACAGTGATAATTTCCTGAAATTTTTACTTAGTCATTCTAAAATACATTGCTCCACAAGGCTTAGTTCAAAATGAAGTTCTGACATAAGCTACAACATGGATGAACCTTTAAAATATTATGTTATGTTGAAAAATTCAGTCACAGAAGACCATATATTGCATGATCCCTTTTATATGTAATATCCAGAATAGGCAAATCCATTGAGACAGAAAGTAGATTAGTGGCTGCCAAGAGCTGGGGGAAGGGAAGAATGGAGAGAGATCACTAATGGGCATGAAGTTTATTTTTGGGGTGATGAGAATATATTGGAATTAGATGGTGGTGATGATTGTGCAACTCCGGGAATATACTAAAAACTGTTGAATTGTGCACTTTAAATGAGTGAATTGTATGGTTCATGAATTATAATTCTGTAATGCTGTTAAAATGTATGTATGCACACACACATACAATAACATACACTGATGCATTAAAAACAAGTTTTTAAATTCCATTAATTCAAATTGGTAATTCTAGGTTCTGACACTAAAAGTTTTAAAGAATTTTAAAACTCTTTTGAAAAATCAATTTATCTGTATCATTAACTAGTGAAAACTAATAAAAATTTATAATTTTTTATAATTTATAAATTTGTAATTTCATTATAATTATATAATAAAAAATAAAATTGACAAAAATTTCAGTTAAAGTTAGGTCACATGCTTTAGATATCATAGTTATGCTAATGTCTATGTAATTATGCACTAGTGTCTTTTCTGTTTTAAAACTTAAAACTGCTAACATTCACTGCTTGCCATATTATAAAATGCCTCTTTCACTTTTACCTGCTTCTATAGTTTTTCTAACCTATTTGAGTGAATGTATATATATTGGTTACACAGAATGCCAGGAATTGTCTAGAAAACCAAATTGTCTAGAAAAGCAAAACAACAAAAATATAGCTACCATTTCTCGAGTTTTTTAAGCACAAAAAAAAGGCTTTATTTTTACAAGGGCTTTGTTTTGTTTCTTGGACAAGTGCCTATCCATTTACATAGACAGTCATTCATATATTGTAGTTTTTATCCTGCATATATGCTTTCTGCAAACATTAACTGATTATTGCTATGATCCATGCATTCCCTTCTACTCTAAGAAACTGGACAATACTGTCTTTCAGACATTAACAATCTAGTGAAACTACTGCTACGAAGTGAATCAGTAGAGATTAACAACATAAATGTTAGTCTTTCTATGAAAAAGAGATATGTGAGTATATCAAATCATTGTCTATTATCTCCAAGGAACATTTATGTTTTACATATGCCATTTTTTATATGTACAGTTGAGCCACCTTTGAAAGGACTGGTTAATCAGGGTACAAGCAATCTGTTAATGCAAAAAGTTCCGCTACCTTTTGCCCTGCCCTGTGGTTTCAGTGGTTCTCTGAAGGTAAATGATCCACATGTCTGAAACTCATAAAAAGGGCAGGGCCCTTTTATTTTATATTTTATTTTTATTTTTGTGACTTAAAGAGCAGAAATTTATTGTTTCAGTTCTGGCAGCCAGAAGTCTGAGATCAAGGTTTTGGTGGGATTTGTTCCTTCCGGGGCAGTAAGGAAGAATCTGATCCATGCTTCTCCCGTGGTTGCTGGTGGTTTGCTGGCCATCTCTGGTACAACCAATATTTTAATCATCCAATGAATCATTCCTCCTATTATGACTTCTTGAATCCTATTACCTTTCCTTCATACCTTACCTAAGATTATAAACTAACCTCCCAAAATTTAATCTTCATAGAAATAAAAGTCTTTAGACATCAAAATTGTTTTATTTGTCTTTAGGTTTCAGAAGTTTAATTATTATGTGTCTTAGCAAGGATTTCCTTAGATTCATCCTGTTTGTCATTTGCCCTGCTTCTTGATTCTGTAGGTTTATGTGTATTGCCATATTTGAGGAGATTTTAGTCATTATTTCTTTGAATACTTTTTCAGCCCTATCATCTTTCTCCTTCCTTTGCAACTTTGATGACACAAATGTTAGTTTTCTGTTGTAGTTCCACAGATCTAATGCTCTGTAAACTTTTTAATATTTTTCCTCTCTATTGTTCAGATTAACTTCCATTGTTCTAATTCCTAGTTCAGTGATTCTTTCCTCTAAACTTTTTAATCTTTTTCCTCTATCTAGTTTGTTTTTTTTTTTTTTTTTTTTTTGGTTTGCAGAGCAGGAAGGAGCATATGGACTCAGACCTGTTACTGCTGGGCGGAGGTAGAAATTCAGGTTCCCCACTCACTCACCTTCTGTTGACACTCCTTCTCATTATAGCTGGGCAGCAGTGGGAGGTCTAGCTCCTCAGGTGATCTCCAATGACAGTATGACAAGGGTGGCTTCATTACAGCCAGCAATGGTGAAAGCGATGACTGTCCTTCAGGCCTCCTCTGACATCATCTTAACAGGGTGTGAGAGGGGGGCCTTTCTAACTGCCAGGCAGGGATGGAAGCCCAGGCTCACCCTGCAGTCTCCACTGATATCACAAGGCTTGGGGAGCTCATTACCAACTGAATGGGATGAAAGTCTCAACCCGCTATTTGGTCTCTTCTGACATCACCCAGGCAGGGTGTATCGGGACACTTCATTATACTGCACAAGGGTGTAAGTCTAAGCTCCTACTTTGTTGTAATGGGTTCTCTGAGTAGAGATGGGTTGGTTTTTTTCTGATTTCTTTTTTCAATTTTTTGTTTGTTTGTTGTTTAGCTGGAGTACAGTGGTTCTTATCTAACAGTTTTCTGTCTTGCTAGGCTACAACAAGTTCTATGGTCAGAGAGAACAGGCTGTTCTAACAGTCCTTTTGTAACTAAGCAGCTTGACTTCAAAATGCATTTCTAAACCTTTTTTTTTTCTTTTTGCTCCCTAGTCACAAGAAAAAAACTTTGAAGCCAACTGCAGAAGCTTTTTTCCCTTAAACTTAAAATAGACTCCATGTCCCTCCCTTTCCCATCATATCCTCCCTTTACATTTATCTAACTGTATGCTAGTAGCTAAGTATGCACTTACTTAGAAGTTCCAGGGGCTAATCTTGAGACAGACAGACCAAGTCTTGAGATCCAGCTGCAAAATTCCAGAGATTACCTCAAAGTGGCTAGTTACAACCCAGCCATTGTTGAGATGATACCAGCCTGTGTTCCAGGTGGACTGAGACCCAACAGCCACCGAAAGGAGACACAGACCTTGCACTCAACGCAATTCCTGCATGTAACTTAGATCAAGTTCCCCTTTTCACAGCCTTGCCATCTCCCCAGAAATTCCAAGTGGTTACTTTGGAGGGGAATCTGGCCATTTCTGCATTACTAGTTTTGCTCAGTAAAGTCACTTTCTTTCTACCATACCTTGCTCTTGTCATAGGACTCTGCAAGCAGCAAATGGAGGGGCCTGCCTTCAGTTACGTCTTGGAGAAGCAAAATTTTGTGCAGAAATCTGTGTTCTAGCTCAGTTTACACAATTTTCTTGGTCAATTTGCCCTACTAGCTTGTTCCATTTACATCACTGAATGATTTAGTGCCGCTATTTTTAATGTACAGGTTAACAAATTATGGACATGAAACTATTTTAAACGGTTTTATATAAAGCACATTTCAATGGCTTAGTCCCAGAACAAAGATAATCCTATTATCAACACAATCATGATCATGCATTGAACAAGAGTACACAAGATATTTAGGAAAAAAAAAAAGTTTAGAATTTTGAAGCATCTTGAGCCCCTAACAACAAAGCTGAAATAAGGATTTGAGCATAGTTAGTTAATCTGGGAGGTGATGACAGAGATCACCAGTAATAAGTGAGCAAGAGTTATAGATAGTTAAAAAGAAGACAATAGCAGGACCCTTATTGAACTGCTTATTCCTATGGGCAATGAGTGCTCAATAAATCTGAGGTGGTATGTGGAATGCCTCTTGGAATCTTCTCAACAAAAACCAAGAAGTTGAAGTATTAAATTATCCCACTGGTTAAGGATTTGCCTGGAGGCATGGACTTCCCTGCACTTCATGGCTGCCTGCATAGGAGCTGTGCAAGCTTCCTTGGCTATGAAGAGAGATGCAGCAGAAGACTGAGATAATATGCTGTCAGGGTGCTTAGGAACTGTTGGCACTGGTACGAGAGGTGGGCTGAAGGCATCCGACGTGAGACTCTAAAAACAGCTACAATTGGAAAATAAAAGGAAGAAAAGTGAAAGTGCAAGAATGAATGTCTTGCAATGTGATTAATAAAGAAAACTGAGAAGAAGTATGCCTGATTCTACTTGTTTGCATTTTTGTGAAAAGAAAGAGGAGACAGGGAAAGGAGGCTAAGAGAGTAGGGCCACAGTTCTCTTACGTGAGCTGTGCTCTGGCAAAAATGTCACGGACAAGTTACAGGTATGAGACATTACTGATAGGGGAGGTAAACTGAAAAACAACTCCCAGATGTATGTGAGAATCCTCTTCTTGCCATCCTATAAAGACAAAATGTACTTTTTTCTATAATTCTTCTTTTGTCAAACATCCAAATAGTTGTGCATCTCTGGATCCACACCAAGGCTTATTTTTAGAAAACTATCATTTCTGTGGTTTTTAAACAATAAAACCAAAAGGAATCACTAACTCATAAGTCTATATACCACAATGGAACTAGAAATACCTTGGAGAATCAGGTCATTTCTGTCAAGTTCAGAGTAGGTTATGTGACATATCCCTTCTCACCACAGCTTTCTTGAAAGGTATGTTCAGTGACTTGGAGAGACATGACAAATGCATTACAATAAACTCTTTGTGAGGCCCTCCAGAGTGATTTCTCAGCATTTTGTGCATGTCTCTGTTGTAGCACTTAACACAGTCTATAGTAATTCATCTTGTACTTGTCTAAATCCCCAGAAACTGGCAAGTTTCACGGCGAGTGAGACCTTGTCTTATTCACATCTTCATAAACAGTGCATTATTGACGTCTATACACAGTGCTCAGTGCATTGCCTGATGCAGAGTGGGTGACCAACACTAATTGGCTGAGTTAGAAGGCAAACTATTTTTTAGATTAGCATTCCATGATTTGTGTCAAATACATTAATCCTAATATGGCTTAATCTATCTGGGATCTGAACTTGGTCCTGCCACTACCAATGAGAGTATCTTTGGTTAAGTCAACAACTTTTCTTCAATCTCATTCTTTTTTCTCATCTTTACAATTAAAGGGATTAAGAAGGTGATTTCTAGGGTGCCTTCAAGCTCTGGCAGTCAATAATCTATGTGTCACAGCTTTTAGCTCATTAGAATGCACTAAAGGAATTCTGTCTCCAATTCCCTACCTAACTTCCCAAAGTAACTCTGAGGACCCTGTGACGAATGGTTTGTTTATATGTCAAGTGCATAGATATGATAAAAGGGAAATTAGACTTTTAAATCAGGAGGCTAATAAGTACTTTTGTTCTCTTGAAGTTTTAAAAGCGAGTATTTGTGTTTGCTTTAGAGGATTTGGGGTTGTTTCTTTTATGTTCCATTTCAATTTCCTATCATTGGTTTTAGAGATCTGCAGATGATTGTTAAGTCATCAATAACAAGAAGCAGCACTTGTGTTAATACACCCTTTGTTTTTGCAACTCCAGCTTCTAGTTAAACAATAAGCACTAAATCTAAAAATTTTATTCACTTTATCAACGAACCTTAATGGAATGTCAGGCATTGTGCTTATTCCAGAACCTGAGAAACAAGTTGGAGATATCTTAGTGAGCTAAAAAACAAAATCAATGAAAACATTATACTTCTGCCATTCATGCAGAACTTAAGAACTAGATAATTTTAGGGAATAAATGTGTACTATTACTATTGTTTTACTCATAGGTATTCCAAAGAAATAAGATAGCAATTGAGGAAGAAAATAAAAATAAAAGTCAGGAAATTTTTGTTCAAAGCAAGGCAATGAATTGAAAACTATAGTAAAATAAATTGAAATATTTGAGAAAGAAATAGAAAGTTTTAAAAAAACATATTTTTGAATAGTGGTTATTTTAGTCACATAGCCTTATCCCATTTTGAGGTATTTTTTTTCAAACATTATTTCCAAAGAATACTTGAATGACCTTGCCTTAAAGCAAATTCACTAATGCCAAATCAGAATCTCAGTCTTCCAGGGTACTAACAGACAGTGATATACATACATGTGGCAACATTTCAGTGTTGTGACTTAGGCAAAAAAATATAAAAATGAACTCACTGAACACAATGTACATAAACATGCAATAGTTACTAGTGACAGTATTGGGAAAAAAATAATGGTGAGTCACAAAGGAGAAAATTCAGAAAAGATTACCACAGCCCTGAGGGTACTTTGCTTAATAAATAAATAAACAGACAAATTAGAGGAATCTCCATGGAATTCGTCCAAGTAGGAAAAAAGCCAATCTCAAAAGGTTTCATGCTTCGTTATTCCATTTATAAAACATTCTTGAAATGACAAAATTACAGAGACTGAGAACAGATTAGTAGTTTTCAGGGCAGGTGGGGGGAGGTGAGTGAGAAAGATGGCTGTGGTTATAAATGGGCAATAATAGGGAGGGTCCTTGTGGTAATGAAATTGTTCAGTATCTTGACCAGGGTGGTGAATACACAAACTACACAAGTGATAAAACTGCACAGAACTAATCTCACTCACACACGCACATATATACATGTATACATACTACAGGTACATACAAAATGGGAAATCCTAATACAATTGGGTTTTACCAATGTCAATTTCCTGATTGTGATATTATACAATAATTATGCAAGCTGCTACAATTGGAGGAAACTGGCTAAAGCAGGGGTCCCCAGTGCCAGAGCTGCTGACTGGTATTAGTCTGTGGCCTGTTAGGGACCAGGCCACACAGTAGATGAGTGGCAGAGGAACCAGCATTACCCGCTGAGCTCCACCTCCTGTCAGATTAGCAGCAGCATTAGATTTTCATAGGAACAGGAACCCTATTGTGAACTGGGCATGCGAAGGGCCTAGGTTGCAAGCTCTTTATGAGATTCTAATGCCTGATAATCTAAAGTGCAACAGTTTCATCTGAATACTATCCCCCTTCTCCCAACCCCCATGAAAAAACTGTCTTCCATGTAACCAGTCCCTGGTGCCAAAAAGTCGGGGACCCCTTTTTGTGTAAAGTGTAAATGGGATCATTCTGTATTATTTCTTACAAGTGCATGTGGATCTACAATAATTTCTTAATAAAAAAATTAATTACAAAAATCAATAAGGAAAGTACAGACAATCCATTAGGAAAATGAATCAAAGACTTGAGCAGGCATAAAAGAAGAAAAGAAATGAAAAATAAATCTATGAAAAGTAATCAGACCCCTTGGCAATCAGAAAAATGCAAAATAAAATCACAATTATATACTATTATGCAGACTGGCTAAAAATAAGAACATCTGATAAAACTAAATGTTACTAACATTGGATCATAAGTCAGATATACCGTTAGTGGGAGTATAAACAAATATAATGACTTTGGAAAACCATTTGTGTCACATTCCAAAAAATGAAAGCCGTGCATTCTTTAGACCCAGAAATTTCACATCTAGATATTAGAGAAATGTACATATATGCCAAGGATATGTGCTCATAAGAATGTTCACAGCTACATAGTTTGTTTGGGATAAAAACTGAAAACAATTCATGTGCATTTATAAGAATGGATAAATTGGTATATATCAATACAGTAGAATTCTATATGGCAAAAAAATATATAAGATATATAGCCATGCACTACAATATGAATGAATCTTGAAGAATATAATATTAAGCTATATATGCAGGAAACAATTGCCATATTCTATATTAAGCTAAATATTCTATATAAAATTATATACTATATTTTCTATTCTATATAAAGTTGTATTCTATATAAAATTATATACTATATGCTATAAGTTACAAATATATATTTAGCTTAATGTAGAACATAATTTTATATAGAACATAAAAATTCTATATTAAGCTAAATATACAGGAAGCAAAATAATTGCTATTTTTTTTTTTTAATTTGGAAGCAGCTACCTTGTTGAAGAATAGCTACACAGGTGATATGTTTACATGAAAAGACAGAAAAAAAAAAAGATGATCTTGAAAGTCAATACAGTGTTTATACATGGAGCGGGATGTTGGAAAGGATGGGAAGCAAAGGTTTTGAGCATGTCTTAGTATGTCCCTTGCATTCTATTTCTTGATCACATGCATTTGCATTATAATAATTGTCAATCTGCCAATCTGCAAATATATTTGCACAATTAAGTATATTAAAATGTTGCAAGCTTAAAAAAATGAAATTAAAAAATTGCAGGATTCTGATGAATAACTACAGACTGAATTTAGAAGGCAGTAATGCAGGGCTAAATACACAAAATAAAATAAATGGAAAGTTACAGCCTCTAAACATTAAGCATTTTATAATACATTCCTTTCCCATCCTCACCTCCACTCTAAGGAAATATCAAATGCAAATGGAAGTAATTCGCTGTCCATAAATACAATATTTTTTATTCAGTGGTGCATGGAGAATGAATAAGCATAAATAATTTTACCCTTTCATTGGAGTGATCTATATTGACAAAGTTTCTCCTCATCTGAACACTTATTTCTGATCTTGAATTTTCTTCTGTTACCATAGTAAGCACTTAATAAGCATTTATAAAATGAATATACTTCTATTTAGTAAAAAAGATTACACTTAATATTTTTCATTATAATAAATTTAAATGGAATCATATTTTTATGCATACAAAAAAGATGAATAAAACAGACCAAAAATTTTTTCTTCTTTTTGGCATTCTGACGTATTTTGCAATTTCTCATCTTCTACAATGGATGTATATTGCTTTAATGATTAGAGTTATTTGAAAAATAAAAGGAAAGCAATAATTTAATGATCAATTTATGTCACTGAAAATATAATCAGGAATAGTCAAGTTTATCATTGTTTTGACCAATGTTTATTACTGGAGTCTTAGGAAATGTGGTCTAACTAGCTTCAGATGGGTTTTGTTTAGTAACTGTGGTCATTGCCTCATTAAATGAGAGATATCAGTGGAAACAGAAATTCCTTAAATTACTCAATTACATTTTTAGCCTTTGAAATTCAATTTGGGAGCCAAGACTGATTACTGTATTTGAGTGTTTGTAATTTCTTCCTCCCACTTCCTGCCTTAATCCATTATTTAAATTCTGCATATAATTCTTCATGTTATAATTATTTGTGCATTGAATTTGTACGACTTTGTAGACTAAGGGTCCAGGATTTCTCTGAGAGGTCCCATTACCTCAATTAAAAATATATATATGTGGGAGCAGTAAGGCCAATGTCTCCTGAATTCTCTTATAACCTAGATGTGCCCAGGCTCCCATGGGCAGCCTCAGATTTCACCCTACACAAGACTCATTTCTAAAAAGCAGATCGCTTCCCAAATCATTAGTGAGCTACATAATCTTTACTAGAGATTACATAGAAGACACGGATGTGGAAAAATTTGTGACAAAACAGCATTTTTGCCTCAATGTAAGTAACCTTCATCAAGCATCTTTTACCAAGATTGTTTTCTTTCCCATTGACTTCCAAATCTTGCTCTCCTCTTCAACCTTCTATCTTTCCCAGCCCTCCTCCACCCTCCCTGACTGTTCTTCCCTCTCCATTACTCCCTTTCTTTTATTTATTTATTTAGAGACAGAGTTTTACTCCTGTCACCTAGGCTAGAGGGAGTGCAATGGCATGGTCTTAGCTCACTGTAACCTCCACCTCCTGGGTTCAAGCAATTCTTTGCTTCAGCCTCCCGAGTAGCTGGGATTACAGGCACCTACCACCAGGCCCGGCTAATTTTTGTATTTTTAGTAGAGATGGGGTTTCGCCATTTTGGCCAGACTGGTCTCGAACTCCCGAGCTCAGGTGATTCACCAGCCTCGGTCTCCCAAAATGCTGGGATCACAGGTGTGAGCCACCACACCCGGCCCCATTACTCCCTTTCTTAACCAGAGAAACATATCTGTGTCTGAACCTCCAAATTTGCTTCACCACAATCACATTTAACATTGTTTTAACTATGCAAAAAGCCATTAAGCTGAGGATTGGGGGTGATGCTGTGTGTGTGTGTGTGTGTATCCCCAAGTGAGGAAATACAAAGTAGTTAAGAAATCTACCCCCCTCCTCAGGAAGGGAAAGAGAGGTGGGGGTAAAGGAGATAGAACTAATTTTTTTTTCTGAAAACCTCTTGTCACACTAAGCTGAACTTTCTTTTCATTTCTGTAACATTTATGAAATAGAAATGTACCTTCCAATCAAAATGTCTATGTATGGCGGTGCTGCCTTATTTTTCTGCAAAACTTTTATCCAAATTGGTAGTCATCTCACATATGTGGTGTCTTAACATTGAAGAATATGTTATGCATTTTTAAGAATTTTCTTTATTACTTTTTGAATTATAATTTTTCAAAAGCAATATTCCCTATTGGACTCACTAATGTAAATGCAAAAATAATGACATACAAAGTTGTATAAACAAAAAGTTAATCATCTTTCCCCACCCTCGTCCCCATCCCCTGAGGTTAGCAACATTAACAATCTGCTCATATCTTTTCACAAAACAGGCAGAGCTCAGACATAATAGACATACCTGTGTATGATTTTTGGTTGCGTAGGTTTTACAAAGATAAAACCATACTATTCTACTTGGTTTCCTTATTTAAAATGCATCATGGGATCACTTGTAGCTAATAAATCTGTAACTTATTTTTACATACCTATATGGTAATTTATAGTATATATGTATCCCAATTTATTCAACCATTTCCTCAGTTTCTAGTTTTGTCTTTTTTCACCTTCCAGCAATTTTTCCGTACATATAATTGTACATATTAATATTCTCATGTATTGGTGCTTTTATTTCTAGAAGCTAGAGTCCCAAAAGTGAGATTGCTGAATTGAATGATATGTACATTCTAATTTTATCAAATGTTTTCAGATGAATTTCCCCAGAATTTTAGGAATTCACACTGTCACCAGCAGTGTTATAAAATGGTCCATTTTCCTGTGTTCTCATAGATGCTGCTATAATTGCTCTTTTAAATTTTTATGGGTCTAATGGATAAAAATGGCCTCATTTACTTTAATATTCATTGTCCTCATGACTAGTAAGATGGGCATTTTTTCCCCATATTTATGGACCATTTGGGCATTGTCTTCTCTTCCTAGCCTTTGGACGCTGTGGCTTTTTTTAATAAGGTTTTTTTTTCATGTAAAACAATGTAAAAGACCTCATTACTAATTAGAGATATTTATCCTTTGCCAACTTATATATGTTACAACAAGCATTCTTTTTTTTTCTTTCTTTTTTTGTTTTTGAGTCTCACTCTGTCGCCCAGGCTGGAGTGCAGTGGCATGATCTCAGCTCACTGCAACCTCTGTCTCCCACGTTCAAGCAATTCTCCTGCCTCAGCCTCTCAAGTAGCTGGGTCTACAGGCATGTGTTACCATGGCCGGCTAATTTTTATATTTTTAGTAGAGATGGGGTTTCACCATGATGGCCAGGATGGTTTCGAACTCCTGACCTCAAGTGATCCACCCACCTCAGCCTCCCAAAGTTCTGGGATTACAGGCATGAGCCACTGCACCTGGCCGCAAGCATTGTTTTATAGCTTATTATTTCCTGTCAACCTCATACTGTAATTTATTTTTTAAACTTTTATGTAGTCAAATATGCCTTTTATTCTTTTGTTTTGAAAGCTGCTCCCTTCCTGAGGTGACAGAGTCCCCTAAATTTTCTCCTAATGTTTTTAGTGTCTTGTTTTTATTCAATTTTTAGCTTTGTCAAGGTATAATTTACATACAATATAATTCACTCATTTTAAGCATACAGTTTGATGAATTTTGTAAGGTACATGGTCACATAACCTCAACAAAATTCAAGATATTGAACAAATCCATCATCCTAAAATGTTTTCTTCTACCACTTCACAATCCATGACCTCTCTTGACCCTTGATCCCAGACAACTACTGATCTGCTATCTGTCACTAGAGCTTTGCCTTTCCTGGAATTTTATATTAATGGATTCATAGAAAGTATAGTCTTTTGTTTTTGTCTTCTTTAATTTACATATTTGAGGTGTATCTGTAGTTTCAAATATATTAATATTTAATTTATTTTTATTGTCAAATAGTATTCCACAGTGTAGAAAACCTACAACTGGATTATTCATCTATCAGTTCATGAATATTACAGTTGCTTCTAGTTTTTGGTTATTATACATGATATTATGAACATTTGAATAAAAGTCTTTGTATGAACTTATAGTTTTTATTTCTCTTGAGTAAATATCTAGAAGTGAGATTTCTAAGTTGTGTGCTAAGCGTATGTTTAACTTTATAAAACACTGTCATACTGTCTTTCAAAATGGTTCTGACATTTCGCATTTCTAACAGAAATTACAGAATTTCCAGTTACTCCACATTTGCTCCAGGACTTAGTATTATCATACTTTTTAATTTTAGCCACGTAAACGGTGTGCAGTGTTTTGTCATTGTGGTATTGATTTGAATTTACATGATAACTAGTGATCTTAAGCATCTCTTCACGTGCTTATATTTGCCATTCATAGGTGAAATATTTGACTATTTCTCTTTTTAAAAATTTGGTTGTTTTTCTCATTAAGTTGCACATACTCTAGATCGGGGTCCCCTAACCCCAGGCCATAGATTGGTACCAGTCTGCGGCCCTTTAGAAACCAGGCCACACAGCACGAGGTGAGTGGCAGTGGGCTAGCAAGGATTAATGTCTGAGCTCCATCTCCTGTCAGATCAGTAGCAGCATTAGAGTCTCATAGGATCATTAACCCTATTGTGAACTGCGCATGCAAGGGATCTAGATTGCGTGCTCCTCACAAGACTCTAATGCCTGATGATCTGTCACTGTCTCCCACCACCCTCAGATGGGACCTTCTAGTTGCAGGAAAACAAGCTCAGGGCTCCCATTGATTCTACATTATGGTGAATTGTATAATTATTTCATTATATATTACAATGTAATATTAGGTTGGTCCAAAAGTAATTTCAGTTTTTGCCATTACTTTTAATGATAGAAATAAAATGCACAGTAACTGTAATTCACTTGAATCATCCCAAAACCATCTCCCCAACCCTCAGTCCATGGAAAAACTATCTTCCATGAAACCAGTCCTTGGTGCCTGGTGCCAAAAAGGTCAGGGACCGCTGCTCTATATATTCTGGATTCAAGTCCTCTGTCAGAAATACGCTTTGCAAATAATTTTTTTTTTGCAATTTGCGGCTAGTCTTTTCATTTTCTTAACTGTGTCTTTCAACTGGCAAAGGCTTTTAATTTTGATGAAGGCATTTTATCAATTTTCCATTTTTGCCCTTTATGTCGTATATATAAGAAACCTTTGTCTATTTCCAATGTCAAAAAGATTTGATGTTTTCTTCTAAATATTTAATAGTTTTAGATATTATCTTTAGGTCTTTGATCCATTTTGAGTTGATTATTTTATATGGTATGAGGTAAGGATTAAGATTCTCTTTTTCCATACAGATATCTAGTTGTCCCAAAACTAATTGTTAAGTTGTTAATTCATCTGGAGTTAACTTGTATGTGACATGAGGCAGGACTCTAGCTGATTTTTTTATGATTAATCAATTATATGGATATTTTCTGTTATCTAAGTCATCCTCTTTCTACATTATTGAAATCATATATTTGTTATTTCTTAATTTCCTATTCATATCTGTAACAATTTTGAGACTTTAGTCTCTTCCACAGATGTATTTTTCTGATAATAGTCCAAAAGAAAATCTTGGTTTCCACCTCCTTAGCCTTTTTTTTTTTTTTCTATTTTCCCTTATTTCATTAAATTTTGCTGCCATGCACCCAGTTGGTCAAGCCAATAACCTAGGCACCAGCAATTTTTTCTCTTTTCTTCACCAACTATAACCCATCAATATTCTTCCTATGTATTATAAATGTGTCCACTTTACTCCATCCTCACTGCTAACAGACTCATCCATCCTCCCACACTCATCTTGTACTTCACTCCTCCATGCTCACTGACTCTATCCACAAGGCAGTCTTTCTGCTCTTTGACCATCCAAGTCTGGTCCTGCCTCATGCCATTTGCCCTTGATGTTCCCTGAGATAATCTCCCTTCAAATGCTATGCCTATCTCTTTTGAGTCTTAATGACTAGATAATGACTCAGATCTTTGAAATATATGTAAATCCCCCCTTACTATAATACTCCTATTGTTAGTTTGAATTTGAAGTAACTATGAAATAGCTCACCCAGGGGTTAAATATGCATGATTCATAAGCTGTACATCTGTAGCACTGACCTTGATCATGCACTGATTACTACCCAAGACTCATGAAAATGTGGTTCCAGTGCCTTCTGAAATGTCACAGCTTCAAGTATACAAATAGTGCCTCTCTCGTCAGTAAGAGAGCCCTGGACCCACCCTCAGATGAGAAGCAAAGGGTTCTCTGACTACATGGCATATCCCTGAATGACAATCCACCCTGGAAGGACAGTCACTGGAGTCCTGAAAAAGTATAGCAGAAGAAGTGGTTGCTACTGAGAAGTGAGACCTCCACACTTGAGAAGGGGTCCCTTCTAGAAGCCCTAGGCATTATCCAAAGAGAAGAATCACACTGGCCTAGCTTGCCCACTTTACCAACTGTGTGTGTGTGTGTGCGTGAGTATGTGTGTGTGTGCGTGCATGTGTGTCTGCGTGTGTGCATGTGTGTGTGTGGCTTCACTCAATCTGGCTCTACTTCTCCAAGTACTGTGTTGTATCAGGTACTTTCAGTGCCGCAAGGCAGCTGCCGCTCTGCTCTTGTTGCTGTGACAACTCGTAGCAATTTGCTGCTGTTCTGTGTGAGAGTGAGCCCTGGGGTGCACCTTCCTCTCTAAACCTCTCCCTCAAGCTCCAAATGCCATTTGACTCATTTTCCGTAACAATCATCAGAGGACCTTTAGCAATTCTAAGGGAGTTATTGCTTGCTTTGACATCTTTTCTCAAATATCTGATTGCAATTCAGCTCTCCAGAGAAAATCCAAGCTGCCTCGTTAATTCTTATGAAGAGAAAGGATATACTTTATCCTAGATTCATTGTTTTAAAGCTGAAGGAGACATTGACTACAAGCTGATTATGTCCCTACATATTACAAAGGAAAAAAAAATAATTGTCTCATATGCCTAGAATAGAGTCTGGCATGCATGGTAGTCACTTGAAATGTTTGTTCAGTGAATAAATGAAGTTCATGACGTTCCTAAGACTATGCAAGTCTGTAGCAGAACAAAAATTAGAATGTAGATTTTTCAATTCCAGATTGCAATACATTTATAAAAACAAAAGTATCATATTTTTATACTGAAATAATCCAAAGAAAATACTTGTATATGTAAATATTAGCCATACATTTTCTAGTCTTACAACATTTCTTAAAGCTAAAAGTAGTCCTTAAAACAGTAATATATGCCTCAGCTTATTAACAATATATAGTATTTGCCTAATTTAATTTTCATAATTTTTTCCCATTTATTGTTAAATGGATATTTCCTACCTTTCAAATTCCATTAATTTTCATTAGCTAAAACCAGGATAAAATCTTGAAGTTTGGCACATTTTTTAAAAAGTGGCAATGGGGAAAATAAAATGTGCATTGCACTGATGTTTAAGTCAGTTATTTCTTATAAGAATGTACATCTAATAACATGATTCAAGACATGGAAGGAAGTACTGTCATCTCAGGTCTGAGTTGCTTTTCTTAGTCCGTGTGATTGGAAGAAAATTTTCTTGAGAGAATCAGAGGGAAGTGAGAAGTGGAGAAGCACAGGGAAGTTAGAGACAGAGTCTTAGAAAACTTAAAAATTGGAGAAGAAGTATAAAAGCACCCATCCTCAAAATCAATTCAAAGTTCAAACTGAGAAATGCTGTGTTTTACAGAGGAGTTTTGAATTCAATTTGAATGCAGCCTAATCATTTGTAATAGGAAAATCCCCATTGAGAGTCTTCTGAAACAGTGTGTTTGTGAAACTGTCTCTGTATGACAATGTAAAAGGTCATCTCAGTTGTTCCCAAACTTGGCTAGCTTTAAACCCACTTGTAGCACCTTAAATATATATATATATATATATATATATATATATATATATATATATATCTGCATATTCCTGAGTCCCACAGAAAACCTACCAAACTAGAATTTCTGTCTGTGAAACCCACGACCTGTTTTAATAAGTTTTTCTGTGTTTTTCTGAAGCCAGCCTGGTACCTCACTACCTGGGCTCTAGGAGCACAGGCTGTATTGACCTATCTCTGGAGAAATAGCAGTATCTTAATTTTGTCCTGTCTCTGCAGACCGTCGAATGTTCTTATAGAAACATAAATTGCCCATAGATGTTCTGGAATAGAGACCTGCAATGCTGCAGAAAAATGTCAGGCCTTGCCTCTAACTCTCCTTGAGAAAACCATAAAAAAGTATGATCTGTTTTAGTCTAAGTAACTCAACATTTGGAAAACATGGTATCAGTTACATTACTATTTTCTTTGGGGATAATTCTGTTGACAGGCCACAAGTTAGGACCACTCCCCATCAGCCAGGAAAGAATTTTTTTCAGGTAATAAATATTTTCAACATCAAGTATCTAGGCTGCTCGTAAGATGGGAACTCTTCACTCCAGGTCTGGTGGTTAACAGACTCTAAAGAGTAGAGATCTTCACCCAAGAAGTAGTTGGGTTCTGAAAGAAAAGAAAGCAGGCCTCCGTAACTGATACTCAGGTTAGAAATTAGAGATGAACTGCTGTGCTATAAAACAACGTGCTAGTGTTTACTTAGAAGGAAATTAGAAGACCCTTCTTAGAATGGGCCACATCTCTAGATCCAAAAATATATCCTCTCTATGGTGTTTTAGGGAGTGAACTTTTTATCTTGATCCCAAATTTTAAGAGTGTGGTTTGACTAGACCATGTACTGTCCCTACGCTGATTTAAGGATGAAAATCTACAAGGTACCTTGATCCCTGATTTGAACTGTTATTATCCAATGCCCAGGGCTAGAACTGGGTGACATATATCCATATCCTGGCTCTAGATAGAAGACAAATTGAAATAACAGAATTGTATACATTATATACAATGGCAAGTCCAGGATATGAATAAATTTCTAATATAATAAAAAGTGATAGGACCTTGTGAAACGAGCAACCTTGTACTGTCAATTACATTTCCTTGGCAATGCTTTCAAAATTCCAATAAATTCTAAAGGATATTTATCTTTCATATTTGTCCAGCCAGAAGGTTTATTTTCATCTTGAAGGGATTACTGACTTGATTACAAAAATATTATGCTTTTATTATCCAGGATCAAAGGCTTTTGTATGTGATACAAATGCCTGATGAGTAAAATTACTCCTGAATTTTAAAAGATTTCCATTTTAAGATTGTCCTTTGTATTCATTTGTTTCATTAACATAGTACCAAAACATAACATTACTACTAAAACCCATACACTTAAAATTATAATGAAAACAAACTTCATATTGTCTTCTTTAAATATCACATTCCAAGATTAAATACATACAAATCACTTGACTATACAATCAAATTGTTTTTTAGACACAGAGTCTTTAAATAGCACATAACCTTCAGTTTGTTTCCAGAGAAAAAAGAAAAAGGATTCAAAAGATTATCGTCAATAGTTTCTTGGTCGTCAGAAGTAACTTAATATAAAGCTAACTATTGGCTTAGTCAGACTGTGGTACAGATGCCCTGACTTTGATCCGACTCAGGGATTGGCAGCAAAGGTTTGGGATTCATCTGGTTAACTAATGTGGTCAATTAATTACCCAGCAAAGGTACGATTCTACCCATGATAGAGATACTATTCAGAAATGGCCTAGGAAGGCCAGCTTCAAAGAAGAGAACTGAGATTTGCTAAATACAAAGACAATAATTTAAATAACCATCCAAGATGGGAATTCAGGCATAGTCTAGAGCAACACAGTGCAAATAGGACTTTCATAATTTGCAGAAATATTTTTAGAATCACTGGGTTGGCCTTTGTTATTCCATTTCTTAGTTAAATTTGTGGAAAGATTACATTGTGTGATCCTTTTACTTTAGCTTATTTCTCATTTCCTTCTTACCACTGACAGTAGATAAGTTAGAACTGAGTAATTTTAAGTAAGCACTAAACAGTATTTCAAAATATAAAATATATTGTAATAAATTTTTGTGATGGATATTTTCAGAAACATCTTGCATATATAATCTCATTTAATTCTCTCAATAATTCTGTGAGTTTTACATGGTCATTATTTACAGTTTATAGCTGAAACAACTGGAGATTTTTATCTAGTTAAGAAACCTGACTAATATATCACTTATACATGTCAAAAGCTATTATTTCAATCTAAATATTCTAAGTACAATTTTTCTGGTATTTTTACTGTACTACAAACTAAGGAATCCAGTTTTTAAAAAATTAGCTAAATCTAAATGAGAAAAAAACACTGTTCTAGTAGCACCAGCTCCAATTAAAGGTTATTATTCTCTTTTTAATCCAGGACTCCTCTGGATTCCCAGAAACTGGCACACTAGAACCCTCTTATTCCACCCAGACAGGTTAATTTAACAATCACTTAAAATAATTTTTTAAAGCTATGCACATATTTTAACTCAAACTACATATATATTCATTTGTTCCTTAATATTTTTTAAATGTAAAATCAAAGTTTGCTTTGTTTTATAATTTGTTTCTTTGGTCCAACGGTGACGTTCCATTGCCATTTTTTGCTAAATTACATCAATAATTCATCATCTACAATTCTACATGATTTAAAGCGTGAAATATTTTCAAAGCAAGCTAAGCAAACATTTTCTAGGTATTTTCTCATGTTTCTAGGTATTTTCCCATGTTTTATAAATGTGTTGTAGATGCTTAATTTTTGAGAGAGTTGACTTTATTGAATCTTTCCAAGCCTTTTAATGTGATTTTAATCAAATCTATAATTTTTATTTTGCATTCATTTATCATCGGTTTATATAATATTATATCATGAAATTACAATAACAAATACAAATGGAATAGATAGATTTGAGAACAAACACAAATGAAGCTTGATTAGCAAATAACTGAACTGGTGAGAGAGTAGTAATGGGAATATTAGCCTACCATGCTGGGGCATCCCTCAGTGCATTTTACAGACGAATGAATAGGTTGTGTTAATCTAGCAATTTGGTTAAGTGGAGGTCAGTTTGGTTAAGAGACCAGGATATATTTCTGCTTTTCCCATATTACAGTGCATTTGATAAAATGGGTTCCTCAGCCTTGAGAGGGATGTCTACTTTAAGAAGTTAAGAGGATTTCTAAGGAGCTGATAAGGAAAAAGAAGCATCTTATTTAAGGCACCTGCTATCAACCAGGCTGCTCCTTTGTTTTGACCTTTTCATTTCCCCATAAAACTCCAATAAAATGTAAAGCATCATGAAAAAAACTGAGAGATAAAATATTAAATATTAAAATGCTCACATAATAAATGTTTCGTTGAAGGTCGAGGAAAGCTAGACTTCTCAACTGAAAGTGGTGAAAAACTTCAAGATAAATGGAGTCAGAGAGCACAGGCAATTTGACCTATTTTGCATCACGGTGCTTAAAAAAATCCTTCAGAAAGTAAAATTTAAAAAGGGTGAGTCCCGGGCAGACCTCAAGCATAGACTCAAGTTTACCACAAAGGACCAGGCCAGAGGCTGATATATTTTTATGTGCCATAAAAAATTTGAATGCCTATTAAGTGTGTTTGGGACACAGTGATAAGGAAAATAGACATGATCCGCACTCCCAATGATTTATAATTTAGTGAAGGGAGAAGGCAAATTTAGATCAGTAGCTGAAAATGCATGGTAAAGGACCTGATCTTAGGGCAAATGCCAAACTACCCCCAACACCCAAACTTGAATGTCTAGCATGAATAATTGATATGCAGAGTAGTTTGAAGGAATTATTTAAAATCATATATAGAGATCATCTTGAGGGAAGGTTAAAAGCCAAAATCACAGTAGTTTAATTCTAGATGCCTAACTAGTTCTCTAACAATAGCGAGTCTTCTCGTGGAATCTCCAGAGCTTTAAAAGTCCTCAAATGTACTAATCAAATGTCCTTGAGCTGTGTTTTATATGACAAAAAGCCTTATGAAATGATGTGCTTATTCTCAGTAATACAGAGAATAAATAAAATCCCTCCTTCAATTAAAATTTCCTCAACTAGAAGTAAGGCTTAACCAAAAACTCTGATTGGCATTGGTTCTTTTTATTTACAACAAATAGAAAAATAAGATCATTATTACTTAATAAATGCAATTTCTAGTTAGAGAATGCCTTATAAAACACGAATTTTAAATTATAAATAATAAAAATGACTGGGAAACACTACAGTATCTTTACTTCATTTTTCCTCAAAATGGCAGAATCTATCTGTAAAACCATTTTTTGAAAAATGTACCTCAATAACAAACTTCTAAAGAACACCCATTAAACGTTCATTTTACTTTTAACAACTGAAAACATTTGATATTTGAGTCTGTTGTATACAGCAAAATACCCCAGGAATAAGCAGTCCTCAAATATTAATGATGACACCCTCCCTAAAGATGACAAAAAAGAACAAAAAAAAAGGAGATTGAGAGGGAAGTTATATAACTTTCTGTTCTCTGCCTAAAATGTTCTTCCTTTTGTTCCTACTATGCATTGTTTCTTCTCATCTTTCATGTACTAGTTTAACTTCCATGTCTTCTCAGAGGCCTTCCTTGGCCAACCTATCTAAAGTTACCTACCCTACCTTGCTCACTCTCTTACATTCTCTCATGTAAACTTATTTACCGTTCTTATCACAGCCTGCAATTGTTTGGATTATTCATTTATTTGTAAATTATCCAATTATCTCATCAGAATGCAAACTCTGTAAGGAGGATATTATGTGTCATATCCCCCTATTTCTAACACCTAGTGGGCAATCAACAAATATTCACTGAATGAACAAGTAAGCGTGAATTCAAATCTATATTTGGAAGTCTGCTGTTACTTAGCTAAGCACTTTCAATTTACGTGTAGTCCTTACAAGAGCCCTGCTAAGTAGGTAAGTACCTTGATTTTCCAAAAAGGAAAAATGAGGCTTAGAGAGATTGAGACTGGCTTTACCAATACGAGTTAATGACTAATGACGGACCCAGTGATTCAAAGGCCTTTCTGTCTGCCATTAAAGTCTGTTTAAATACAGTCTGTTAGCTGAGACCATCAAGGTGCAATTACCTCCTCTGTACTGTGCATACTTGTATGACAAGAAAACAACCTCCCTTGATGATTTGGCCTTCATTTGTTACAGAGTTTTTCATACTTAATTATACTGGGTCTTGTTACCTGGATGCCTCCTCCCTAGTTCTGAAACCCCTCAAGGGCAATGAATTATTCTTTCTAGCCAAGAGCTTCCACAATGTTTAAGTACATGTTTGTTAAGAAAAAGAAGAAGAAAAAGAAAAAAGAATGGTTTGAGGATCAAGGTCGTATTTGCTTTTCAAAGTAAAATAAAAAATCAGGCTGTGTCTAACAGGGAGAATTCTGGGATAGATGGGGGTTTTATAGCATGAAACGTGTATAGATTTCTAGATTATCTTATAGTATTAGTGATCTGCACATCATACACTTCACTGATAGGAGATTTGAGTACAGTAATGACACATGATTTGCCCAAGGTCACACAGCCCTTTTGCATTTAGCAATGAACCTACAATTTATTGACTAATAATCATACAATAATTAAGGATCTCACATCAAAACTAAGGACTTTATTTTGAATTGCCATCACTAAAACTCTTATAATGCAACATTTAAATATTATATTAGGGGAATGGAGGAACATGGATTTGTGAGCACAAAATTCTCTCAGATCCCCATTGAAAGAACTAGCAATGGAAATAGAAAAAGCCCTAGTTAACCACTGAAATTAAGAAAGATTGTCATCTAAGTGACACCCCCTTTGAATAAATTCTGCCTGGTATTATGCATGTAAAGCCAATGTCATGCTCTAGAGAGAGATCAAATGCTTGTGGACTCTATTTTGTTTCTGTGGGTCAATCAAATGTTAAAGTAAGGGTGATAGAAGGACATAGGGTTTATATAGCAGCTATCCAAAACAGATAAACAGTAGTCTTGCCTCAAAAGTGATAGTAACACAAAACAGGAGATTGGACAGCAGGTTAAACTTGGGCTGCAGCCTGACAAACAAAAAGCTGAAAATAGAATATAGGCCTGGTACAGCAGCTTGAAGTAATAGCAAGAGCAAAGCATGTCCTGGTATGCTGCCCCAGGCCCAAATCCTTCTCCTGTTTACTGAGGTTTCAAATATTGAACTGATACTATGTAACATATTTATACCAATCAGCTCTTCAAATTATAATTAACTTGAAGAGATAATTCTAATCTCAAATAATTGCTCAGTGAGGAAAATTTAGGTGACTCTATATAGTTTGTTTAGGATCTGACTCTAGGCCTAGATAGAGGGCAAATCATGTTCATTACTGCATTTTTATATCAAAAAAGTAGAATCAGCCTAATGTCCACCAACAGATTTTTTTTTTTTTTTAAAACAGAGTCTCGCTCTGTCACCCAGGCTGGAGTGCAGTAGTGTGATCTCGGCTCACTGTAACCTCTGTCTGTGTTCAAGCGATTCTCCTGCCTCAGCCTCCCGAGTAGCTGGGACTACAGGTGTATGCCACCACGCCCAGCTAATTTTTTTTCCCCATATTTTAGTAGAGACGGGGTTTCACCGCATTGCCCAGGTCAATTGTGAACTCCTGAACTCAGGCAATTTGCCCGCCTCAGCCTCCCAAAGTGCTGGGATTATAGGCATGAGCCACCGCGCAGGCCTAACACAATATTTTTAAAATAAATTATGGTTCATCTATACAACGCAATTCAATGCAGTAATTAAAATATTTTAAAAGAATAATTAGCAAAAGGAAGAAATGCTGATGCTAGATGTGTGTGTGTATATATGTACACACGCATATTTTTCAATACTTTATTTTTTATAGCAGTTTTAGGTTTCATAGCAAAATTGCCAGGAAGTTACAGAGACTTCTCATATATCTCTTGCCCTGACACATGCATAGACTCTCCCATTATCAACATCTCCCACAAGAGTGGTATGTTACAGTTGATAAGCCTTCATTAACTATATTTTAACAGATGCTATATCTTTAATTTTAAAAATCTGATTAAAAGTATTTTTTGCACAATGATCATAGCTTTATTTAAAATACATGTGCAAATACATGTGTATATACTTAAAGCTAAAGATAGAATTACTGGCAGTAAAAGGTCACCATTGGTCACATCATCCCTCTGCTTAAAATGTTTCACTATGGCCCTGTTACACTTAGGAAAAGGTTAACATTCTCAGTCAGGCCCTCAAGGCCCTCCTTGACAATTCCTCTGCTTAGATCAGCAGCCTGTATCACTCTCCCTTCAAACACTGGCAACTTTCTTCAGTGCCTCAAATGCTCCATAATCCTTGACGCTCAGGTGGCCTGGAATGGCTTTCCAACCTTATCTTCTTTTGCCATGCATCTGCTGCCCTCTTGCCACACACACATATTCACACATACCACCCTTCACCTTGTGAATGGCTACTCACACCCAGAGTTCAGGTGAAATCTTCACATATTCAAATACTCCCTGACAACTATAGCAGGTTTCTCTGATACATATTGTCATAGCTCTCCATCCTTCTCATTCACATCTTTTTACATTTAGGGGAACATAGTGAGGCCACCATCACTATTTAAAAATAATAATAAAAAAGTAAAATGATAAAAATTAAATAAAACAATTTCAGTAATTAATACACTAGGAATCATAATGCTATTATACTTTTAGTATGTTTCCATTGCATTAATAAAATTTTTTTAAAAGCCCTAATAATACTCACTACAACACACACACAAAACTCACTGGTTGAAGGTATGACTGTCAATGGTCTGTACATATCATAAGAGAGATTTTATCTTGCTTCTTTATATATAGCATAGCTTTTCATACATTGTAAGTACTCAAAATATATTTAAATGAATAATGTAGCTAGTATCTGTTAGGTGCTTATGTGTTTTAAATGACCCACATGTATTAACTCATTTAACCTTCACAATAACTCAAAAGGTGGGTCCTGTGCTGACCCCCATTTTAAGAATAAGTCTATGGCACTGACAAATTGAACAACTTAAAGTTACATTGCTAATACATAGCAGAGCAGGGATTCACACTTGGGCAGTTTAGTTCAACAGCCTGTGTTATAAACACTAATAATAATAATAGCTAACACTTATACAGCATGTACAATAAGCCAGGTAGTACTCTAAATGCTTTACATGTATTGACCCATTGAAGCATCATAGCAAACCTTATAAACAAAACCTAAGAGATAGGCATTATTACGATCTGTATTTTATAGATGAGAAAATGGGGACATGGAGAAGTTAAAGTAATTTGTCATGTGGTTAGTAAGTGGCAGAATGAGACTCTGAACCCTGGCATTCTTTCTGCTGTTAATTGCACTCTATGCTCCTTGTATGTGGTAGCAAAGATAGGAAGAAAAAAGGAGAGCTATCTTAGTGGTGTAGGTATTATGAGTGATTTATTTTTCCTTTATTGTCTAAAAATTGTGTAGAAAATGCATTTTATAATAGACAAAAAAGCTTTGAAAAAGATATAATTTAAAATAAATAACTTCTGGTGTAAAACATACATAAAATTATAAATATATGACTTAAAAATTTACCTAAGCACTTCCCTAGTTCAACTTGCACTCCACCACAACATACCTGACAAATTTCTAGATTTCCCACCTCCTCTAGGTCAGCCTCCATTGACAGCTGCTTATTAAAATGCACCTCAAGAAACTGTAGAGTGTACCCATGAACTGCAGGATATCATCTCCTCTGCATTCCAGTAGGAAATGACTTTGGCCGGAATCAGTTGACTTATCTTTTAAATAATTTCACACTACGCAAATGCTGTGAGACACTGGAAAAATTAAATATTCTTAAAGCAAACTATTTTTTAAATTACACTTTAGCCTCATATATATTACTTTCTAAACCCCTGAATTAGCAAGAGGAGTAAAACAATTTAATCACAGTAATTAAGATTATTGAAGTGTTTGTATATGATTTTTTTGACAAGGAAAAAATCATTTTTGTGCATTTTACTTTAAAAACTAGACTTGTGATGGTCCCTTAATTATCCCCATCACTACAGAAAGGGTTATTCCTTCCTCACTGCCTCCAAAGGACCCCATATGCATCCATCACAGCAACTTTAACAATGTCTGCACCTCCATTTTCAGATGCCTGTTCCTCTTTCTTATTCATATTTTTACTTTGTTTCCCTGCCATCTAATTCATTTTAAGAACATTAGGTTAAAAAACAAATAAATAAATAACCTACAAGAATTCAAGAAACATAGATCCTCTAAAATATAATTTTATAATAGCTCAAGTCCCTTACGTGACTTTTTTACCCATTAAAATAGATACATGTGAATAATTTCTTTTTTAAAAATAGTTTACTCTCCTAGCACTTCCTTTACTCATCTCAGGTACTTTCATCTTTCTAATACTTCCAAACTATCCTAGAAAAAAGTCTCTCTCTCAGCACCTTGCTCAGAGAACTTCTCATTCTTCCCTTTACCCCTCTGACCTAATTCTAAATTCTCAAGCCTCAAAGCACTGAACTGACAAGAAAGGAAGCTTCTCAGAGAGCGAAGAGAGTAGGAGACTGAGTAGGCCAACCTAGAATTTCCTTTCAAGTGCAAAGAAAGGGCAACGGCTGGTAACAATCATATACTTTTCACCCATAACAAATATTTGTCAAATGGAAGAAAAGAGGACAGGAAGAATGGAAGAAAAGGAGCAGAGGAAGGGAAGGAAGAAAAAAGAAAGACTAATATATTTGAAAAGTCACTTTTACTACACCCTAGCCAACTTTTGTGTCAAAAGTTTAACTTCCTTCTGCAGTACTCTTTTTCCTTCCTGTCCCTAAACCCTACCTATTAGTTACTTAATAGGTCTACGGCTACTGTCTTTCCATATCACTGGCTTTATACAGACTCAAGAACTTTAATGAGAGGTTATTATGGAACTATTTTCAGACTAGTTCTAAGTGGAGAATAAAGGTCATAATACCACTGTAGCAGCTAAAAGCACTTTTGCTGACATTATCTAATTTTCATAGAACTCTAGGGACAGGGGCAATTATTTTGATTATGCTTCTATAGATAGGTATTTTAGGCACCTTGAGTAGAATAATGGTGGTCAATCACTGCTTGCACCAGAAATAGACATGTATCTACTCATATTCAGGGGAGACCTATTTAGATGACACAACTTGGACTTCAGAAAGAATCTTTTATTATCCTTCTCCTACCTAATACAGAAAAACCCAAAGACTTTGATATTCTCATTAATAAATTGGAGTTGCACTGTTTAAGAAACACATTTTAAGAATTCGAGGCTCCCCCTCACAAAAAGTACAATGTGCAGTCTCTGAACATAAACAGTTGATAGCCAGCACTTGTATGACAGCTTTATTTTAAATAAATCCTGTTTAACAAAAAAAGAGAGATTTATTTTTATTTTTAAAACCTTTCAATTATTGGCTATCCAAATTATGAGACAATTCTATTGCCCAGAATTTATTTGCATACTTTATTTCAAATATTCTATTTTATTTAAGAAGTTGATATCTAAATCATACACTGTCATCACAATTCCCACTTTGAATATATATGGAAGTATTTAAAAGCCTTTACTTGAAATATATCTGAACCATTCTCCTTGAAGTCACACTTGGGATCTGCTATTCCCCCATTTAGCTTCATAAATTGGCTCTAGTTACTCTTCACTGGAATTTCTGCTCTGCTAACCCATTCTGCACATATGACACAATTTAAGCTTGAAGGAAAAAAAAAGATTAAGTTGCTAATGCAGATGCTCCTTGACTTACAGTGGGGTTAGGTCCTGATAAGCCCATCGTAAGCTGACAACATCGCCAAGTCCAAAAAGCATTTGTTACATCTAACCTATTTAACATCATAGGTTGCCTCACTCACCTTAAAAGTGCTCAGAACACTTACAGTAGCACACAGTTGGGCAAAAATATCTAACACAAAGCCTATTTTATAATAAAGTGTGGGATATCTCATTCAACAGTATTATCGAATACTGTATGGAAAGTGAAAAGAGAATAATTGGATGGGTATCTGAAATAATTTTTCTACTTAATGTGCATCACTTTGACATCACTGTAAGGTAGAAAAATTGTAAGTAGACACACTGACCCCCCCCTTCCCCACCCACATAAGTTGAGGACTGTCTCCACTTTATTCAGGAGGTAGAAGCATAGGGTAACGTGGGTAGGAGAGAAAAGGAAGTGAAGGAAGGAAAATGGGGTGTAGAATATTATGCCATGTGCTATGATGCATTATCACACATGCTTTTCCTTCACAAAAAGACATAGCAGATCACTCAGCAGGCATGTCCACTCATCAGGCAGGATTTCTCCAGGATTGAAAAGAGGAGGTGAATCTTGGAGTAACCTCCAGGCGTGAGAAAGTTGGGGAATTTTGCCTCGCTTCTTTCTGTCTCACATTTCACATTGATCTTACCATGGAGAGCTTCCTCTCCTGTACTTTCAGGCTTCCTTATCCAGTCCCCTGAGACATCTCAGTACACCAGAATCCCTCCCTCGTAGTGTGGTGCTTTATCAAATCCCTGAAATGCAGGGACAAGCTAGTGTAACTGGAGCACTGATCAAGACGGAAAGGAAGAAAGTGGCAGAGTGAGGAGGAACACGATGTTATGATTTTAATACAGACTCTCCTAGAAACATATCATGATATATACCTATTTTCTGAAAACACCACAACCCTTAAGCAAAAATCCTGTCTGGCCTTCCATGCCTGGGTAATAAATATAATAAGGGATCAAACAAGGATCAGACAAGATGCACTGGAGTTCAGGTCCCGACCCAGGTAATAAACCTGAGAGAGACAGAAATAGAAACAGTCAGAGGTTGAGTACAAACCAAAGTCCTTAGAGGGTACTAAAAGTTGAAGTTGGGAAAGTCAAAAGCAAACACAAAGACTGGGGTCATGGGTGGATTCAAAGTTGATAGGCAAAGCCCAAGACTGAAAGCAGGAAGAAACAAAAGTGGAGCCAGAGTAGAACAGAAGTAAAGTACAAAGAATCTCACTCAATTGTTTTAAAAGTGCTAAAAAGATGGCATTTATCTTTATATGCCATTAGGCATGTGGCAAATGGGCAGGCAGGTCTCCCTTAAAAGTGTGACATAATTGCAGATAGAAGAAATGCATGGAAATATGAGGCTTATAAAAGCTTCTGGAAATAACCTTTATGTAAGTGAATTGTCCCTTGGACATGCCAGTTTGATAACCAAAGTGAAGTCACATTTTCTTAATAAGCACACTATTCATTTATTCAAAATTTTGTACTAAAAGCCTACTATGACCAAATAACTGCAGTTAGGAATACTTATTTAAACGGTCATATTTCCTGCATTCATGGATCTTGTATTCTTGGAGGAAATATAGATAATTAACAAACAAATATATATAATTATTAAGTGCTATGAATCAAATAAACAGTGTGCTATGAGAGAAAAAAGGCTGAGAAGGAGAAGAGAGAATACACTTAAATACTGTTGAATTTAACAGGGACAACACTTTGAAGAATTGTCCGTTAAGCTGAGATTTCAAGTGCGAAAAAAGAAAACCAGCCTTGTTGAATCTGAGCTGGTTCAGATAAAAAGAAAAGCTTCATACACAGAGGTGACAGCATGGCTAAGTCCCTAAAGCTGGAGAGAGTGGCTTGATCAAGAAACTGAAAGAAGCTATGGTGGCTGAAACATAATACATAAATAATTACCTGAGATGAAGATGGAGAGGGCCTTGTGGCCTTTGATTATGATTTGAACTTTATTTTGACTCTCCAATGTGAGGTCTTGGAAGGGTTCTACTATTTCAGTTGTGATGTGCTTAAAGTCCTCATTCTGCTTAACTTCAGGAAGTCTCCTCTTAACAGGTTGCTTCCCCAACATATGAACAAGAATCCCTGGAGAATAATTAAATGTTCCACAAATAGGTGCTATTGTCACCTGCTGCCCCAACCCCTGTCCTGCTATAGGGGACTGCCTGAAAGGCTCACTGCCTGAAAGGCTGAGATTACCATCTCCCATCAGTGTCTATGGCTCTCTCTACATTGCTCTTCCCCACACATGAACAGCACTGCTGCAATTTTAATCGAATTTTACTGTAAGTTTGAGGGAAATTAAAGGGAAGTACAACACAGGGAGTAACTTATTACCATTATTAGATATATCTCTTCATGGAGCAGATACATCCTTTGGTTTGGACAGTTCCCTGCTCAAAAATGTCTGGCCCAGACCATCTTGGACAGTGTCCATGATACAGAAACGTAAGATGATCTTGATTCTGTCCCACTCTTATCCACTTCTCATTTCCTATCCCAGGATCAGAGTCTTCAAAGGATGATTGGCAATGCATCCCTTGTCAACTGAAGAATCATGTGGTTCATAAATTTGGAAATGAGAGCTTTGTTTCTTATAAAGGGTGGTAGCTGCAAGCTGGCCATCCTGCAGGTTGGGAAGCATAGCCTCCAGTATGAACCAAGTGGGCACTTCAAGGGAGGAAAGGGTGAGACAGGAATTGATGGTGAATGAGTCAGCTAAGTATACCTACTCAACAGGTTAAAGGAGGAGCTATGAATATTCACCAAAGAGCATGCACTCATGCATAATAAGCAAGTATGCATATTACATATGTTTCATGTTCAACCTGGGGTGGAGGCTTAACATTAAAATGCATTAAAATTAGGCTCTATACATCAAAAGGTGGAACAGAGAAGGCAAAGGGAGCCTTCTTTGTTGGTTTGCATAAGCTCAAATAAGGCTGGCAGGTTAATATCCCAAATACTTGGATCTGTACAGATACCGTGCACAGCCTCTGTAAACTGGCCAGAGCCAGTCCATAGTCAGTGGTCTCTTATGAAGAAGGAATGCTGGTTAGTTGTACAGAAACCACAAAAATTGAGGTGAATCTGGCAAGTCTTTCAAAAGTGCTGGTTTCTGTTTAACCTTTAGGAAATAAAGCTGATGTAGTTTGGAAATGTGTCCATTGTTGAAACATAATCCCCAGTTTGGTGGTGGAGCCTGGTGGGAAGTGACTGGATCATGGGGGTGGATTTCTCATGAATGGTTTGGCACTATTCCCTTGATGCAGCCCTCTGGATAGTGAGTGAATTCTCTGGAGATCTAGTTTTTTAAAAGTGTGTGGCACCTCTCCCTCTGGCACCTCCCCCTGCTCTCTCTTGCTCCTGCTTTCACCACGTGATGTGCCTGCTCCTCCTTTGCCTTCTGCCATGATCAGAAGCTTCCTGAGGTCTCCTGAGAAGCAGATGCCACTGTGCTTCTTGTACAGCCTGCAGAATCATGAACCAATTAAACCTTTTTTCTTTGGAAATTACCCAGTCTTGGGTATTTTTTTATAGCAATGCAAGAATGGCCTAATACAAAAGTCTAATGGCAATTCATGAGAAAAGGTGTATAACACCCATCCCATCATGAGTGGCAACACAGATTTTAAGGTTTCTCTGAGGTCCACTTTGCCAAGAGGTGTCTGTTCAGCCTGTTGGGAGGCTTAGAATTTTAAATTCTCACCTTCAAAGGAAAACAACCCCCAATGTCTTCTAACCCCCAATGTCTTCTCACCCACATGGATGAGGGCTGCCCCTGTGATCCTGAGCTATACTAGAATCCAGCATTCCAACATCAACAAAGGCTGAACTCATGCAAGTGTTTGGTATATTAACCTACCAGCCCAATTTGAGCTTATCCAAACCAAGTATCATTCTTTTCTATAATACGAGATAGAGACCAGGCTTGCTACGCATCCTTCCTACAGGATCTTTGTCCATATGATGAAGCAGCTGGTTTCAGGCATGGTTTATTCTGGATCAGTATTTATAATAGACATAGTTCTCTCAAGGATACAGCCACAGCTATGCAATCCTGTCTATCACATAGAACAACTCACAGAGCCTCAGAAATCTTCAAATCTGGAGTATGTCTCCATTTTACTTTTACATAATTAAAAAAAGATTTTGGCTCCTTCAAAACAAAGGTATAATCAGCATTAAGGGAAAATTTAATTCCCTAACCTTAACGAAAGAGAAAAATTCTTAAAGCTTGAAAGAATACATGTAGTTGTCTTTCTTACTAGCTTAAAAAACGCAAAAAAAAAAAAACAAAAACCCTCCAACATTTGACCTTTTCTTATTCAGAATATATGCTTGTTTTAACTAGAAGTCACTGCAGTAAAAGAGCTTCCTTCTTTAAATTCTTGCCTCACGGATCCTCTTCAGTTTCATGCCAATCTCTTTTGCCTGACCATTGTTGCAGACCCTTCACTTTGATTCAAGTTCTTGCATTTTACCCACCCATTAGAATTGGTTTTGCACCCCAAGGAAAGCCGCTCTACCTGGCTCTTACAGCAGTGCCCCTTGATGTGGACATCCCTGCCTGCTCCCATGAGGAGACCCAGCTTCTGAGACCCTAGCCCAGAATTCTGTTCACCCACCATCCCAGCCTCCAGTATTTCCTGATTGGTAAGTTGCAGCTATTATCCTCAGAGGGATTAGGATTTCAAGAACTCCACTGTAATGCTCCAGTGTGCTGTGATGCACACATAGCAGCTCCTTTGAAGAGAATATGGCTCAATTTCACTGTCACTTGCGTTCACTGTATTGTAGAAGACCTGCAAACTTCACTAACCAGAGAAATAAATGTGCTCCAGGCCTTCAATGCCAAGATCCTCACCCTCCAGTTCTTTCCCAACCCCCAAATCTGCCCCATCCTAACCCTCTATCCCTACCCCAACTTTTGCCCAATTACCATTAATGGCTAATGTTTTCTTGCAAGCTGTCTCTTCCCACAGCTATTCTAGTAGATCCCTCCAGTGTCAAGTGATTCCAGGGCAATTAAGGAAGCTCAAATGAAGAATCGTATACCATCAAGAGTTAGCTTAATTCAGAATCTACTCAGGGCCTACAGATTCTCCCGGAGATATTTACCTCTGACCTGAACACTTTCTAGTTCTTCGTCTCACACAGATATATGGGTACATGAAATAAGGGTCAGACAGCAAAGCACTAGTCAGATCCTTTCTTCCAACTGGCCAGTCCACTGATCAAAGACCAAACATTCTGCCAAATAGTATTAGGGTAAACTGTCTCATGAACAATACCACTACCATTAGCCACAGACATTGAGAGGAGAAAGGGTCTGTAGCTCCAACTGTCATGTAGTTGTGGCTTCTTGCAGAGAATCTGAGATGGAATGTTTCAGTTCTGTGACCTCAGTTCTGGAAAACACTCACATAGTAACTCTCCCTTTGTGATTTTGCCACCTTCGAAGATAAAGACAAAAAAGACACCGTGTTCACACTTTCTGAGCTAAATGCTATTAAACCAACTAGTTTGGGGGTAGCACAAACTGGCTATATAGAAGAGACATCCAGTATGTTCAATTCTTTGAAAGGCCCACTCCCTTTCATCACCATACTATGAAGATTAATGAAAGAATTATCTTCATTCCGTTGAAGGGTAGTAGGGACATGTATTCATGGGAGAGTCATTATGGACTCAAGTGTGGTAAGCAGCTTTATAAACCAAACAATTAGCATTTAAGTTCAGTTCCCCATAAAACCCATAAGGAAAAACATTGTCAGTGGTTTCATTTATATTCCCTGTCCCATTTGCTACATCTATTCCATGAATTCCAGATAAATACATCATCTTTGGAGAAGGAACATCAAACAAGGAAATAAAAAGCTCCCTTGGAGATTGTGACATGCAGCCAGATTTGGAAATCGATGCAAGATACCCTTAAACCACCTTCCCAATGTTCAGAATCCCATGATGTTTATGGGATTTTTTTCCCTATAAGTGAGATTGGGGTTATTTCAACTGTTTCAATATAAAAACACTCTGCAATTCAGTAAATAACTTAAAATTGAATATCTTTTTCCTTTTGGGTAAATTCTTGGTCAAGTGACACAAATTTTAACTCTTTTTGAAGAAGATCCAATTGATTAATAGAAACACTAAATCGTCTTATACTGCCACCAGCAGTGACATACTGCCTAAAGTCCTATCAACATTGAATTTCATCATGATCACTATTTTTTTTGCTAGTGTGATTTTGTATGTAACAATATAGCCAAGCTGCTTTAATTCACATTGCTATGATTGCCCTGTTAGCTTCTGTGATGGAAGCCTTCTGAAAGTCTTCAGACCCAAACAACTAGGCGAGATACCTCAAGCTAAATACTACCTAGCCTAATGTATTTACTAATGTGGTCTTGTGATAAATAGAGATCATTCTTTTCAAGGACATAGTTGCTCAATGAACATGCAATCAATCTAAAGGGATTGTTTGGGTTATGTTAGGAATTACTTTTTTTCAACATTCTTTATTATAATGATAGCAAATTAGGAAAAGTCAAACACATCAGTTATCTTTCAACTTTGATGATCTCTGATGACTAGCAAGAAGGTTTTAAAATTGTGCAAATTAAGACAATTTTTAGAAAGCCAAGTGGGTTTAATAAATCTATTTAAAGCTATTTTTATCATTCCACTAGTGCAAACAATAAATGAGACCAGGGTAGAGTTATACAGAAATGTTGTGTATGTCTTTGGATGTCCCTAAAATCTGAAGGGAACAGAACAGTGTAGCCCCAGGGTCTTTTCATATAGAACAGAATTATGAAAAATTTCAGGGTCATATACCCATGGGTATGACTCTTGGGTAATTGGCTGGGCCAGACCTGCAATAGATCCTGGAAATACAAACAGTTTTCCTATCCTCTCTCCTATCCTATTGTATTTTCGAAGAAGGCAAAATAAGAACCGGTTGAATAAATATCCCCAAAGTTTGCATGTAAATAAATTTGAATGCAACACCACAATTATGTCCTTGGTCTGTTCTCTCCAAAGTTTGATCTATTAAACAAACTATTAGGTTGGTGCAAATGTAATTGTGGTTTTTGCCATTACTGTTAATTGCAAAATCTGTGATTATGTTTGCACCAACCAATTAGAAATCACACTCATAAATGTGCGTAGGACAAAAAACTTGGAAGAATAGCAGATGTACTGGATGACAGATTCCAATCCAAAAGGGGTACATTTGGACTACAAACAGGAAATATGAGGTCGGGGTCAGATGTCTAGTACAGAAGAAAGCTGTGAAGTGGTGGATGTAACAAACAGTGTGAGGCAAAGGATCCCAAGGTATCCTTCTGTTGTATGCTAGCCATAGGGCACAGGCTTCTCTTTATTGATTTCAAGTCATGGAACTGGGCTAAAGCAAGCTCATCTTCAACACTCCTGTTCGCTTGCTTTCTCTCAGGCACTTAGGGAACATTACAAGTTATCATCTGCCTGCTGGAAGAATTATACTGTCTTTTCTTATGGGCAAGTGTGTAGCAAATAATTTGGTCCTGTTTAAAGAGAGATCTGGCTTTTTCCTCTGGTATCTGGGAGATACTTTATGTCATAACTGATTAGAGTGTCATTGTTTAGGTGGGAGTAGCCACATTGGATCTTAGAGTGGGCAGGCATACCTACTAGTTTTGAGGAGTCCTTCTGGCCATGTTAGAAAGACCAACCATATGATTTAAGGTAGAGGCTTCATGGGGTATCAGTCAACCTGGGCACTGAATTCAAACATGTAGACAATTAATCAAACAATCATGTCTAGATAATGACTTCCAAATAAAAACTCTAGACCAAAATTGTGAATTTCTCTTGTTGACACTACTTGCATATTATCACATTAAGGCCCAGAGGGCAACCCCTCCCAACTCCACCAGAGAGAACAATGGAAGCTTCGCATTTATAAATCTCCCAGACTCTGCCCTATGTATGCATCTCTTCTTTTTGCTGATTTTAATCTGTATTCTTTTCCTGTAATCAACCTTAACCATGAGTATAATAGATTTCATGAGTTTTGCAAGTTCTATTAGAAAATTATCTAACCTAAGTGTGGTTTTGGAAATCCTCCAAAATTGCAGCTGGCATAAGAAATGAGGAGTCTTAGCCAGGTGCAGTGGCTCACGCCTGTAATTCCAACACTGTGGGAGGTCGAAGCAGGAGGACTGCTTGAGTCCAGGAGTTCAAGCCTGGGCAACAAACTGAGACCCTGTCTCTAAAAAAAAAAAAAAAAAAAAAAAAAAATTTAATTAAAAGAAAAATAAAATAGCCAGGTGTAATAGTATGTGCCTCTAGTCCCAGCTACTCAGGAGGCTGAGGTGAGAGGATCCCTTGAGCCTAAGAATTCAAGATTGCAGTGAGTTATGATCATGTTAATATACTTCAGCCTGGGTGACACAGAGAGACCTTATCTCAAAAAAATAAAAATAAATGAGGAGTCTTGTGGGCTGTGGCTTCAAACCTTGTAGTTTGACTAACTCTGGGTAGTAATGTGTACATATCTACTAGTTAATATGGCCACCAACCATGTGCCTGCCCAAAGCGCTACTTTATGAGGGTTGGCTTACACTATCTTATGCAAAAACCAAGTTCACTATGCTAATAAGAGGACATACTTCCTATAAGAAAAAAAAATGGTTTCTGTTTGTATTTTTTCTTCAAAAAGTTGAAAGTTCTTTGTGTTTTATAACAGTTCACCCACATCTTTGAGATTATCCTGTTTTAGCATTAAGAATAGAACTCTAACTTCAGGTAAGTCCCATCCTTAGTGGGCAATTGTGATTGCTCAGTAATCTCTCTCAAACAGAAATATATGAAAAGTGTCAAACAATAATAAAACTCTGACACTTCACTTCCTAGCTGCTGTCTCATTCTCTCAATTATCTCATCTTTCTGACCTATTGTAATAATATTTTCTGTCTTCCAACCTATATTCTAGGCACCCCAGAAGTTGTTACATCCATTAACAATTCTTTGCTAGGAGATATGTCTGAGGTCAATTTTGTCAGCTCTTATAAAAAATTGACCATTTTAAATAAAAAAGTCTCCTATTACTCAGCAGAATTTTTATATTTTTGCATTATTTGTATGGTGGTATTTGATTATATTCATCTAAAAGGATGACCATTTATATAAGTCAACTTAGGCTGCTGCAGCAAGAATATGACAAAAATGATGAAGACTAAAAAGAAGAGGAAATTTCAGAGATATATTTATTTCTTGCTCATTTTACATGTCCACTGTGAGAGAGATTTACCTCTGCTTTATATTTTCTTCATTCTGGGGCCCAGATTAAAAGGTCACCCCTGATCCATCTGGGACCCTGACAGCTTTTATGGTAAATAGAAAAGACAGTGGGATCATGCAATAACTCTTAAAGCTTCTGCTTGGAAGTTGCCTATATCACTTCCACTCAACATTCAATGGACCAAACCAAGTCATGAGGCTAAGCCTACTCAACAGATAAAACTCCAAAGTCCCGCCCGATAACAGCATCATACTCAAAGTTCAAGACTTCAAGATAATCTCTTCATTAGAACCAGTTGTTGACTCCTTGATCCAGATACCTATGCACTTAAAAAAAAAACTATTGGTATTCTAAAAACTCAATATATTCATAAGATGATAGGCAAAAGTCCAAGAAACCACAGTAAGCATTTCCATTTGGAAAAGAGACTTATTTAATACCTGTTCACAGCAATTCTGAAATCCTGTGATGTAGATGTCAGAGAGTCTACTACTCTGGAGTGGAATTACTAATTGATAAGTCCCCAGTTCTGCTTCCTAATAGTAGCCTGCATCCTGTTGTTTTCCTTGACTCTTTGCTTCACCTTCTGGAAGGTTCTACATTTCTATTACCCTCCTTGGCCACAGCTCACATAGGCATAAAAGACTGAGCTGCTTTCTCCATCTTCTTCCTACATAGAAAAGGTTGGGTACCCAGTAGTTGTTTTAAGTCTTAGTCTCTTTTAGGCCAAGCTGGTGAAGTTTTTAGTGGTATAACTCAATACCCTCAAAATTTTGATTTTTAAAAATTTATTTTATTCTAATCAGCAATATGTGTCAATAGCAGACTTAATTTTCCATTTCTTGAGTTAAACAAGTACCTATGAGAAGGTTACATTCTTTCTTTAGAGCTTTTTGTCCAACTAAAATGATTTCGCTGAGCACAATCACAATGCATTCAGAGGTTTTAACAAAGGACAGGAAAGCCATACCCTTGCTTAGGTCTTTATCAAAAGGCTGAGTTTTAATCAGCCTTTTTTATTCACAGTTGATTCTACTTTATAGCCAAGGTTGAAAACTACTGTTAAATGGTCTGTTAAATTCTGTCATAGTAACCAGGAGGCATTGCTGATACTCTGTTTCCCACATCTCTGCTTAAAGCCATGAGTTCCAAGTTATTACAGTAATCCTTGTATTAAATATCACACTATTACATAACTTGAGCTACCATCTTTCTAGGTTCTAATAATAGATTCTTCATCATCTATTTCTCACCTTAGAGCCAATATCATTTATTTTCAGTTTTTGTTATAGCAGGTCTCCACTGGATGTGCCAAGAATTGACTCAGTCAGCTTAGGCAAGTCATGCTGTGGTAAAAAGGGATTCATGATTCTCACAGGCTTATGATAATAAACATGAATCTCTTGTTCATTCTTCATGTCTATTACAGGTTAGCTTCAGCTCTGTTTCATGGTACCTTCATGCTAGGACCCAGGCTAAAGGGGTATTCCCATCCACACACCCAGGCCTCATGGCAAATGCCACTTCCATTCATATTTCATTGTCAGTTATGTTACTGTCTTAGTCTATTTAGGCTGCTATCACAACATACCATAAACTGGATAGTTCATAAACAATAGAAATAGATTTCTTGCTGTTCTGGAGGTTGAGAAATCCAAGATCAAGGCACTAGCAGATTCAGTGTCTGATTGAGGGCCCTCAACATAGATAGATACTGCCTTCTAGCTGTGTCCTCAAATGGTAGAAGGGGCAAGGCAGCTTCTGGGGCCTCTTTTATAAGGGCACTAATCTCATTTATGAGGGTTCTTCTTTCACGATCTAATTACCTACCAAAAGTTCCACTTCCAAATACCATCACATTGGTGATTAGGTTTTCAACATACAAATTTGAGAAGGACACAAATATTCAGACAATAGCATAGACCTAGCCTTATATCAGTGGAGCAAGACAGGGTAAATCTGCCAAAGGGAGAGGCAGTAAATACCCTGAAAAATAATAAAATTTACCATATTATTATCTATGGATCTAATGCATATTTACTTAGTCACTGGCTGTTGACTGTGTGTATTATGGGTGTTGAAGATATAATAAAATACACAACTATCCATTTTTAACTACTAAGGACTTCCAAGGCACACCAGCTTTGCTTATAGGTAAACAATTAGACAGGAGATACAGGGATAACTTTGTCTCTCTGACTCTGTCCTTCCCTTCTCCAATCTATCTGTATACATTTTTTATTATTACTTATCAAATTACCACAACTTTAAGAAACTCAACACAATACGCATTTATTATCTCACAGTTGTGTAGTGCAGACGTCTGAGTGTATTAGTCCATTCTCACATTGCTATAAAGAATTACCTGAGGCTGGGTAATTTATAAAGAAAAGAGGTTTAATTGTCTCACAGTTCTACAGGCTATATAGGAAGCAGGCTGGAGACACCTTAGGAAACTTAAAATATGGCAGAAAGCAAAGAGGAAGGAGGCATGTCTTACATGTGAGGAGAGAATGAAGGGAAAGGCGCTGCACACTTTTAAACAACCATGTCTCATGAGAACTCACTATCACAAGAATAGCAAGGGGGAAATCTACCCCACGATTCATCACCTCCTGCCAGGCCCCTCCTCCAACATTGGAGATGACAATTCAACATGAGATTTGGGGAGGGACACAAATACAAAGTGTATCAGTGGGCTCAACTGGATTTCTCTGCTTAGGATCTCACAGATCAAAACAATCAGAAAGAAAAGTAGAACTACGGTAAGTTTTCTAAAAAAAATACAACCTATAGAATCTTCCTCTGAGTAGTCAGTGTGTCTTCTTTCTGTGACAAGGATGTTGAAAATAAAATATTATATAGGCTATAATTTTATTACATATACTTTGGGGTTAGCTGGCAGAACATCTGTTAGAAAATATTCTTACATGATGGAAAAGTTAGACTAGTATTTAATATGTTAATTTAAAATATTGCATATAATATATTATTTAATCTTCAGAATACTTTTAAGTTAGACAGTATTGCTCCTCTTACAGGCTTCAAGATGTCAAACTTAGATCAAGCCAAGACCATAAAATGATAAAAGACTAAAACATAAAAAAAAAACCCACAATACAAAAATAAAACAAGAAAGGGTTACTGCAGTACTGTTCACAAGGCAATATATGCAATCAACCTACATCAACAGATGAATGGATAAAGAAAAGGTGGTATATATACATAATTGAATACTATTCAGCTGTAAAAAAGAATGAAATTATGTCATCTGCAGCAACATGGACGGAACTAGAGGTCATTCTGTTAAGTTAAATAAGCCATGCACAGAAAGACAAATATAGCATGTTCTCCCAAGTAGGAGCTAAAAAAACTTGATCTCATGAAAGTAGAAAGTAGAATGATAGATATGAGAGGCTGGAAAGGGTATGGGAGGGAGAAGTTGATGAAGAGAGGTTGGTTAGGGTGCAAACATACAATTAGAAGAAATAAGTTCTAATATTTGATAGCAGAATAGGATGACTATAGTTAACAATAATATATATTTCAAAATAGCTAGAATGAAGGACTTGAAATGTTCCCAACACATGGAAATGATTAACACTCAAAGTGATGAATACCCTAAATACTCTGACTTACCATTTATGTGGTCTGTGCATGTAACAAAACATCACATGTACTCCATCCATATGTATAAATATTATGTATCTTTTTTTAAGAAGTAAAAAAAAAAAGAAAGGGATCTATTAGCACAATATAGGTATCAACAAACTTTTGGAAGATGGATGTTAAAACTTTAATGAAGCAGAGGAAGGAGTGTTGCAACAACAACAAAAAAGGTGTGGAGGGAATGCAGCAAAGAAGGCATTTATTCAACCAGCAAATCCCCGGAGAGAATATCTTGTAATTCTCAACACAACATAGACCATGAATTAGAAGTGAGGCTGAAAGGAAGATTAGCTGACACTTCAAATACAGAACTGTCATTTCCACCATTTTAAACTCCTGCTCACCACCTTCATAGATAACAGCCTTCAGGCAGGCATTTACTCCAAGTTAAGAAAAGGGGATAGAAGCAGATTTCTTTTGAAATAAATTAGGTGTTCAGGAAGAACTTTGTTATTAAAAGCAAATTTGCCGCTGAGAATCAACATTTGAGAAAAAAAATACAACATGCGAAAGAAAGACTGAAACAAACAAAAGGGGAAGGGGTAAGCCCAAAGTAAGCAGCGATAAGATAAGGAACAAAAAAGAAGTTTAAAACACTCTAGTTAGTATTCTAAGAAATGGTCCAGACAACATAATATTCACAAATCAGGAATAGGCCACTACGTAAAAAGTAGTAATAAAAGAAACCAGAAAGAGCTCTTGGGAAATTACAAAATAAGATTAACAAAATAAAAATTTCAATAGTCAAGTTGGGAAATAATCAAAGAAATGAAAAATATGAGAGCAAATATAAAGACACGTCAAGCCAAAAATATCAGTATCACTAGCCAAGAAATGAAATTTCAAAAAACAGATTACAGAGAACATAGAGAAGAAAAAATTTACAAAATAAATAATCAAAAGGAATTTCCCAATCTCACCAGTCTTCAAGATGAAAGGTCCTGGCACAGGAAATAAGGATCCACATCTGAGGTCATCACTGTGAAGTCTGAAAACACCAGGAACAATAAATCCTAAAAAACATGAGCATACAGGCACAAAGGCAGTGTTACTTAAGGTTAGTGAGAAAGATAATATTTGAGACCGTAATTGTTTTTTTCTGATACCCATTTTCTTTCCTCTGTATTGTCATACAGGGATAAAGTTGTCTGGCAACTTTACAAATAGATTTAGGAAATCCCGTCCTAATTTTCTCACTTACCTTTCCATCTCCTAACTCCCCATCACTCCCCCAACCAAAAAGAAAAAAATCAATCTTCCTACTCGTTTCCATTTTCAATTGCCTACTGGATATTTTAACATGGATGCCCATATGCAAATCCCATGTATAGGAACCATTATGTCAGAATTTTTAATAATTGGTCCCCTGCTTTTAGCCTCTCCCTGCCACAAATCCATCCTTCAAGCTGCCATCAGAGACGTTTTCTAAACTATAGACCTGGTTCATTCATTCACTTGTAAAAGCTTCAGAGAGAACACCAAAACTATGAGTGTCATTTAACTGCATATGTTGTAATGTCCAATCTCCTTAACCTCCTAAAATAGCCATTAATTTATATTTTATTTATTTATTGAGTTAATAATGAGGGTACCTGTCATGTGCCAGTTATTGTGCTAGATGCTGTAATACATGATATAACATAATAGAATCTCAGAATAATTATCCTGAATGAAAAAAGCCAGACCAACAAAAAAAGCACATGTTATATGTATTTGATTCCATTTTATAAAATTCTAGGAAATGCACATTAACATATAGTAGATTAGTGGCTTTCTGAGGATGGGAACAGGGCAGAAAAGAGAAGGATAGAGAGATTACAGGAGCATAAGGTAACTTCTGAAGGGGATGCATACGTTTATTATATTGACTATGGTAATAGTTTCATGGGTAAATACATATGTCAAAAAATACATTAAATTACACATGGAAAATGTATATAATTTTATCCAATCCCCATGTGCGACTTACTATAGGTCAATTATGTCTCAATAAAGCTATTAAGACAAACATTTAAAAGCCTCAAGTTAGGAGCTGAATTGTGCCCCTCCAAAATGCATATGTTGAAGTTCTTACCCCCAGTACCTCAGAATCTGAATACAAAGTATTTAAAGAAGTAGTTAAGTTAAAAGGTGGTCTTTAGATTGAAATCCAATCCAATATGACTGGTACTCTTTAAAAAGAGGAGATGAGGACACAGGCAGGCAAATATATAGTGGGACGAGATGTGGCGAAAACACAGGAAAAGATGACTATCTGCAAGTCTAGGATAAGAGTCTCAAAATAAGCAACGCTTCCAACACCCAGACTCAGACAAGTAGCCCCCAGAACTGTGAGAAAATAAATGTGTGTTGCTTCAGCTATCCAGTGTATGGTACTTTGTTATGTCAGCCCTAGCAAACTAATATACTGCTAGCCACCATATATATACATATATATACACATATATATGTATATATACGTATATGTATATATACACACACATGTATACACACACACAAATATAAACTCATATTTACACATATATACATATATATATAAAATACATGCTCTCCATGTGGCTGTAGCATGTGTGATATATTTTTTATCTAAAGAATTTCCTTTTTTTACAATAATTATCTACTTCTTTTATAATTAGAAAAATAGTCATAGAATGTTATATGGAATCATTCATGGGATTCAATATGAAAATTCTAACAAAGGAGCCATGGTGGAAAAAATTCCGTTTTTTTATTATAAAAGAAGAATGTTTCTAGTTTAGGATGAAACGTGGTAATTTCATAAAGACAACTTAAAGAAAACTGGTAAGTGTACTTTTGAAATCTTTCCATAAATATTCAGGAGGAAGCCTGCTGACTCTAAATTGCTGATACTGCTGTTTCAAAGATGCCTGCAACACACACAGGAAAAACTCAGTGGAACTATAAACGAGCTGTTCATTAAAGATACCCATGTAAATTACAAGACAAAAGGTAATATTCAATATCAAATGATCTCATTTTTTAGAAAGCTTCACAAAATGAGCTTTAAGTTGGCAGTGATTACCAGCAATGTTTTTGTTAGGTGCTTCACAAAGCTTTCTTTTATGCTTCATTACTTTTGTAACTACCAACACTTATTCAATTAGATATGTTAATAGTTCCTGGATTTCTGTACACCTGTTTTTTCCAGCTGTCCGCAAGGCTGGCTCTCTGACATCTGTACAGAGCTGGTAGTTCCATTTCCTACCATTAAAAAATCACAGGAAAAGAAGTCCTGGGATCAGTGTGGGGTTAAAGAGCTTAAAATAAAGACAAAAAATAGTTAAGCACGCATATTCTTGCAATAAAATCGGTGCTACAGGGATGACTTCTGGGATACACCCAATAATTACCACAGGTCCCCTACACGTTCGTAGACATAAATCTCTTTACCAAAGAGGGTCCTTTATTCTACAGACCTTCTGGTGCTTGGGTTGTATTTGTAACTGTATACAAACGAAAGGTCCAGATTGAATAGTAGTTTGGGTTATAAAAATTAGAGCGAAAATGAAATACTTAAATATTGAGTCATTTGTAACTGACTGAAGTATCTCTTTAAAAATGCTTTCATAAATATGCTTTCTCCTATATTTTTTATTCAGAAAATACTTACTGTGTACCTACAAATACTTTTCCCAAATTTAGGGAATAAAGCCATAAAGATAATGACTCTGATCTCATGGAGTTTGAGAAGCGGGAGGGATCAATACATTTAGATCTGATCAATATTATAAGGAGCCTAAAATAATTTAAAATTACAGAGAGTAACTGACTTGCAAAGGGCAATGCTATTTACATAGGGTGGTTGGTCTTTTCAAAAATGATAATATTAAAATGAGATCAAATTATTAACTTAAAGGACAGTGAAAGATTAAGGAAATAATTATTTTATCCAGTGTTGGAGGCAACACTGGAGAATGGGAGCTGTAAATTGATGCGATCCATATTGAAAAGATGTGGGCATAATTTATTAACATATTTTAAATATATACCTAAATTGACCTACAAGTTATATTTGTAAGCTTTTGTCTGAATTGCTTGTAACAAGATTTTATCCCAGGGTTGTTTATTGTACAATTGTTTATAGTTGTAAAAACTGGGGAGAAATTGAATTCCAACAGAGTACTCATTAGATTAATATGTTACATCAGCAAAATTAATTATTGTATAGCCATTAACAATGATGTTAAAATATTTCTGAGATGAGACAGCAGGTCTTCCCCTTCCTCCTCATACTCCATGATAGTAGTAGAATGTTAAAAAAAAGTATAAGCCTACAACAAATGAAGGTATAAGAGAGTAGCCAGCAATAAGCAATGGGAAGTAAACGGAAGAATCTCAGCAGATGAGGCATAGCAAAAAAAGCCAGTCTGGATCACATGCGGTAAGAGCATTTGTGAAGGAAAAAGCTGATGCACTCAGCAGCGCAGCAAGTAAAGGGCAATATGACAAAAGGAGGAAACTATTTAAAAAGCTAAAAATGGACAGTACACAAAGGTCTACGTACAGAAATTTGTGAAATAATTTGTCCCTCTCCTTTGACTGCCTTTAGTGGCCCAAAGCTTTATACTTAACCACAGAAAAACCTAGAAAGAACTAAGGCAACTAAAGCTGGATGCTTGTTCCATAGAGCACATACTGCCTCATTCTATTACACAGGTGTTCCCTAACCAAATAGCCAGTTTCTTCCCCTTACCCAAAAGAAAGCCTGAAGTCAATAAATGTTAACTACCACCATAGATAATGCAGTCAGATTTACCATCACCCAATTCTAAATATGAGCAAATGAGACATTTAAGAAAAACTGCAGGCTGCAAGATTAATACCAAGATTTAAAAATTATAATAACCTTTAGAAAAAGTAATAAGGAAATGACCAAAAAAAAAACTTCAAGTAGAGTCCTCAGTGACATTTAAGAAGATATCCCTTCTATAAAGCAAAATACTGTATTATAAAAGCAAAAAAACAAATCAGAGAATAAGAAAAATCTCTTAAAAATTAAACATTTTCAATTTGGAGAAAAGAATCACTTAAACACATCCTTAGTGCCCTGTCAGCCCGCTTTCAATCCAACAATCAGCCTCCGGAGTGCAAAAGCCACCAGTCAGGGTCTGAAGATTATAAGTAAGGTCTTGGGCTCTGCTGATGAAAAGAACAAACCTGCAACGTTTTTCCCTCTGGGTGGAGACAACACTGGGACGGCAGCAAGAAGCCCAAGGATGTGAATTATAATACCTGGCAGCCTGGAGAGATGTTTGTCCTCTGACCGCTAAGGATCCCGGAGAGAAAGAGAAATTCTTGAGGAACTTCAGGGAAACTAAACACAGCAGCTGAATCCACCCTAGCCCTGAGGCTGGAAAAGCTCTATCACAGTGGTTCACCAAATTAGAAACACCCGAGGAGCTTTTACAATTCCTATTACCCAGGCAACACCCCATATCAATTAAATGTGAATCTCAGAGGGTGGGGTAGAACCCTTAGTGTTTTGGAAGTTCACCAGGTGTTCCCAATGCATGGCCAAGTTTGAGAATCAGCGCTCTAATTACCTGCAGCAGCAGCAGAGGCAACATGTGGCAATTTGTAAGAAATGCTGAATCGCACCCTACTTCAGACATCCTGAATCAGAATCTGTATTTCCACAAGATGCCCAGGGAATCACGTGTAAATGATAGTATAAGAAGTTCTGCATCTAATCCAAAGACTAGGAATCCAGGTCAATTAAACCAAGGATAGAGACTAAGCATTGGTACTTTTTAGGCATTCCTAAGGTAACTCCTAAAACCCAAGTGCAGTTATGTGCAGGGGTCCGTGGGAGACCCCTGACCTGCATATTGCAATTGAGACAAGCATAGCAGAGAACCTTTCCCTTTGGGACCCAAATAGGAGATTGACAAGTCACCATCTGCTACACCACTGGCTCTAAGGGAATGAAACTGGTTCAATCTCCACCTCCACATAAGGTAGATTCCAGATAAGGTACAGCAACAACCCCATGCCCAAAAAATGCGACATGAGTGGATGAAGCAAAGAAAACACAGCTATGGAGCTCTGGCCATCCACAGAGAAGCAGAACATAGAGAACGGGCAGCTTTTAGCAAAAGTAATAAAAACACCTAAGGAGATTCAATCACAGCACTAAATAAAAGTATTTTTATCAAATAAAAACCTTTTTAATGTTAAAAGTTAATAGATTAAGTATAATAAGTATCTCACAAAGAGATAGATATCATGAGGTTAGAGACTCGGATGACATGGGTTGAATTGTGTCCCTCAGAAAGGTATGTTAAAGTCTTAACCTCTAGTACCTGTTAATACAAATTTATTTAGAAATAGGGTCTTTGCCGATGTAATCAAGTTAAGATGACATCCTTAGGGATTAAGGTGGGCCATAAATCCAATGACTGGTGTCCTTGTAGAAATTTGAAGACACAGAGAAGACCTAGGGAAGAAGGCTATGTGAAGCAGTACGCAGATTAGAGTTACGTTGCCACAAGGAAGCACTAAGAATTGCTGGCAACCACCAGAAGCTAGAAGAGGCAAGGAGGATTCTTCCCCAGGTTCTAAAGAGAGAATACAGCCCTACTGTCACCCTAATTTCAGACTTCAAGCCTCAACAATGGTTATAGAATAAATCTCAGTTGTTGATGCCCTCAGTTTATGGTAATAGGTTACAGCAGCCTTTGGAAACTATTACTGATAACAAATTCAGAAGACCTTATATACAAACGGAAGAAAGAAATAATTAGAAAACTAGTAAACACAAATTTAAGTTTAAGAAATTTTTGAGCCTTCAGATTGAAAGGCATCACTGAATTTCAGTATTGACTAAAACAGACATGCACTACCACATAAATATCCTGGTTAAAAGGAAAAAAAAGAAGTCTCCAAAGATAAACCTCTACCCAATGCCAGCGGAAAGGAGAAATTTCTAGCAAGGAATAAAAGCACAGGATGTCTCATCTGAAAAACTAGAAGATAGAATTTAGTTAACTAACAACCTCTACAGACTTTTAAGAGAAAAGATTGCAATATAAGAATTTTCTACCTAGGTAAGATATTATTCACCTGCCTAAATGCAACAATGAAGAAAACAAACTCCCACATGTGAAGAATCACAACTGAGGAAACAACGGAGAACAGATCATATCCAAACTTCCAACAATCCAGAATAAGAGAGACTTTAAATATGAAAACAAGACAATACGATGGTGTAATTGTTCTTATAAAATACATAGTTAAATCTAAATGAATAATAACAGAATGAGAAATAGTGCTAAATAGGTTATTTTGATTTAAAATAGTCACATATGAACCTCTTGGTATACATAGCTTTGTATACTTCTGCAAGGTCATACATTTTAGATGTAATTTGTTGCTAAAATGGATTTAAAACAAGTAACTATTTAGTCCTTTTATATCTCAATTTCCCCATTTTATGAATTTATTATTTTGATTTTCCCCTTGATCATTTGGAATATGTCTACAAAAATTTTTGATTTTTTTCTCCTTGAAAGTTGCAGAGGTGATCAGCTTTTTTATTATTATTATTATACCTTAAGTTTTAGGGTACGCGTGTGCACAATGTGCAGGTTTGTTACATATGTATCCATGTGCCATGTTGGTGTGCTGCACCCATTACCTAATGCTAAATGACGAGTTAATGGGTGATCAGCTTTTAAATTGAAAAAAAAGTTCTTACTGAGGGAGAACTTCTTTTTCTCCAAAACACTGTTCCACCCTTCTCTAACATATTTTATGACTGAGAAGCAACCCTAAGTCTATTTTCCCTTTTAGGGAATGTGTCCCTGACCCTCTGCAGGCTTCTACAGCTCTTTTTAGTCTTTGAAATACAATAACCCCATCAGAATAGGCCTCAGTATTGGTGAATTTTCATTAATTTTGTCTGATACATGGGAAGTCCTATAGATAGATTAAGACCCATCTTCAATTCAGAAAATTTTTTATATTTATATTTATATTTAGTTCTATTTTTAAATTTTTTTCTGTTCTATTCCCTTCCCTGGGAACACAATGGTATGTTGAATCACCATCATCTGTTCTTCCTTATCATTGTTATAACTAATGGTGACTATAGTCAATAATAACTGTATATTTTAAAATAACTAAAGGAGTGTAATTGGATTGTTTGCAACTCAATGGATAAATGCTTGAGGGGATAGGTACCCCATTTTTCATGATGTGCTTATTTCATATGGCATGCCTGTATTAAAGCATCTCATGGACCCCATAAATATATACATCTACTATGTACCTACAAAAATAAAAAATTAAATTAAAAAATAATTCTCCCTGAAGAGGCCCTTCACTTCCTTTGTTAGCTGTATTCCTAGGTGTTTTATGCTCTTTGTAGCAACTGTAAATGGGAGTTCATTCATGATTTGGCTCTTTGTCTATTGTTAGTGTATAGAAATGTTAGTGATTTGGGCACATTGATTTTGTATCCTAAAGCTTTCCTGAAGTTGTCTATCAGCTTAAGAAGCTTTCTCACTGAGACTATGGGGTCTTCTAGACATAGGATCATGTCGTCTGCAAACAGAGACAGTTTGACTTCCTCCCTTCCTATATGAACACCCTTTATTTCTTTCTCTTGCCCGATTGCCCTGGCCAGAACTTCCAATACTGTGTTGAATAGGAATGGTGAGAGGGGAATCCTTGTCTTGTTCTGGTTTTCAAGACGAATGCTTCCAGTTTTTGCCCATTCAGTATGATAATTGGCTGTGGGTTTGTCATACATGGCTCTTATTATTTTGAGGTGTGTTCCATTAATATCGAGTTTATTGAAAGTTTTCAACATGAAGAGACATTGAATGTTTCGCAGGCCTTTTCTCTATTGAGATAATCATGTGATTTTTGTCTTTAGTACTGTTTATGTGATGAATCACATTTATTTATTTGCATATTTTGAATCAACCTTGCATCCTACAGAATGAGAGAAAAGTTTTGCAAGCTATCCATCTGACAAAGGTCTAATATCCAGAATCTACAAATAACCCCATTAAAAAGTGGGCAAAAGACATGAATAGACACTTATCAAAAAAAATTCATGCAGCCCACAAACATATGATGAAAAAAAGCTCAACATCACTGATCTAGCAAAATGCAAATCAAAACCACAATAAGATACCATCTCATGCCAGTCAGAATGGCATTATTAAAAAGTCAAGAAACAACAGATGCTGGTAAGGTTGTGGAGAAATAGGAATGCTTTTACACTCTTGGTGGGAATGTAAATTAGTTCAACCATTGTGGAAGACAGTGTGGTGATTCCTCAAAGACCTAAAACCAGAAATACCATTTGACCCAGCAATCCTGTTACTGGGTATATACCCAAAGGAATAAAAATCATTCTATTATAAAGATACATGCACACATATGTTCATTTCACCACTATTCACAATAGCAAAGACATGGAATCAACCCAAATCTCTATTAATAATAGACTGAATAAAGAAAGCATGGTATATATACACCAGGGAAATACTACACAGCCATAAAAGGAACAAGATCATGTCCTTTGCAGGGACACTGATGGAGCTGGAAACTCCTCAGGAAAGTAATGCAGGAACAGAAAACCAAACACCGACTGTTCTTACTTATAAGTGGGAGCTGAACAACGAGAACACTTGGACACAGGGAGGGGAAGAACACACTGGGGCCTGTGGGAGTCAGGGGTGGTGGGGAGAGCATCAGGAAAAATAGCTAATAGATGCTGGGCTTAATACGTAGGTGATGGGTTGATAGGTGCAACAAACCACCATGGCACACGTTTACCTATTTAACAAACCTACACATCCTGCACATGTATCCCAGAACTTAAATAAAAGAAAATTATATATCTACAGAGATATATATAGATATTTCATTTTATATATATATATATATATATATATAATGAAAAATAAATATTTTACAGCTTTTTTTTGGTTTTAGGTTATTTTCTCAACTACACCTTAATGATTCAATTTTTAGAAATGATAAGTTTTCTCTTTACTACTTTAATTGTTTTAATAGCATTTTTCTTTTATTTGATTCATTTATTTAGTTCCTTAACAAAAACCTCTATGGCTCATTATTTAATATTGCATTCATGTTCATTTCAGATACTACATTATCTTTAATATTGGTCTGAAATAGTACATAAAATTTTATTTTGTTTCCATGAATAAATATTCTTTAAATATATGCTTTTCAACTAGGTTTTTCACACTATTGTGGTAATAAATGTGTTAATCTCATTTATTACTAGGATGTGAGGATAGTGGGTTTTAAGTATAATGGACTCCATTTTACTCATCTTTAATTGATTGTCAGAGGTTTTCTATTAACTCTCAACTTTCCTGATTATTTCCTGATATTTTGTGAATAGTGTTTCTGAGAGGTGAGCTGAGGGTGATGATGTAGGTTGATACCATCACCCCCATTATTCAGTGGCTTCGAGAATGTGGGGAGCTAGTTGGTATTATAGAATGCTATAGCCAAAGCACATTTTCCCTGAAGGCATTTTCTGTACTTTTGTTGAAATCAACTGCATTTGGAGAAAATATTTTCCCATCATCGGGGCCCTTAGTTCTCTCTCACCTCTAATTCAGCTGGCCATATAGACAAGAACTTGTGTGAGAAAAAAAGCTCCATCAGATTTCCGTGGGACAAAACTACACGTCCTCCTTAATCCTCTTACTGCTAGTGACCTACAATTGTCAAATAGCTCTAAATAGATAGTCTCCCATCCTTCAAATGATCCACCCTCATTTCCAGACCTTCTTGCTCTAAATTATTTGATGAGGCAGCAGACTTCAACAGGGCTCCCTAAGTCCCCTATCTCCTGGTGGTTTTGTGCCAGTATAATCTCCTCCTCTTGAGTGTGGGCAGGATCTGTGACTTGCTTCTAATAGAATACAGCAAAAGTGAAGGAATGTCACCCACATGATTATGTTGCACTCGATTCTGACTTTTCTCTTGCTAGCAGCCCCTCTGTTGATGCTCTCCCTCACTGTCTTTGATGAAGTACACTGCCATCTGGAGAGGTCCATGTGGCAAGAAACTGAGGACAGCCTCCAGCCAACAGCCAGCAAGAAGCTGAAGCTCTCAATCTGACAGCCCACAGAACCAGAACTCAATACTGCCAACAACCACATGAGCTTGGAAATGGATCTTTCCCCAGTTGAGCCTCAAATGGGACCCCAGGCCCAGATAAAACCTTGATTCATGTCTGTAAGACACCCTGAACCAGAAGACCCAGCTGAGCCATGCTTGGATTCCTGTCCCACAGAATGCGTGCTGTTCTAAGGTGTTAGATTTGTGGTAATTCGTTTTTCAGCAATGGATAAATATACTACACTAGGTTTTCTTCCCCAATCAGTTTTGCTATTAGAAAACCAGCTCAGAGAAAAATAAGTAGTTCTGACTGAACCACTGTTGTCTTGGAATATAATAGATCTATGTTATGGAAAGGAAATCCAAAGGGAATTTTCCCCCTCCTTCTCATAGCCTATCCATACTTCCAATCCCTGGACCCTCCCAATTGGAAGATATTGATAAGATTTTCAGAATTGTTTTCACCTGCAATCCACAACAATGTATCATTGTTCTATCTTTAAAATATCTAGTTCCCCAGAAGCAGAGACTGAGGAGGGGATTCTCTTGAAAGCGTTGAGAGAGTTCTCAAGAGAAGTCAGTAAGGCAGAAGAAAAGAAAACAAGAAAGCTAAGCAAGACACTGTCTCTCAGCTGGAGAGTAACTTCCATCCTGGTCCCTTTGGAATCTCTGCAGCAAAACCTGCACCTCCGAACTGATTGCATCTTTACACCAGGGGGCCAGCCTTTTATCTCCTGAGTCAATCAGTCATAGTCCCTAGCTATCCTGGTGGGGGTCTGGGCTGGGAGAGGATTTGGTTGGAGATAAAGGCTGGGTGTCCTTAGCAGCCAACTGGGGGAAGATTGCACCTGCTCAGTGAAGGGTATCTGGGTCAGGCACCAACAGCATCTGCCAAAAAAGGTAAGTGTTGTGCTTCCTATGGTCATCTTTGAGAATGTTCTAAGGTATGTTGTATCTGACAGTCTTAAAATATTTTTAATTGGATAAATATCTAGTTTCAGTGCTATGTGTGTTTTCCTTCTATCATTCGTTCTTTTTGATAATTTTATTTAGTTAATGTATGAGAGTTTACAGATATGCTCTCACTCCATCTTTCCCAGAAGTGTCCAGGTTTATGAAAGGACAGTTGATTATTTATGCCTCTACATTGGTAATACTGTGAATTAGCTTATTTCTAAAGCAAAGTCTGTAATTTACATTTAGAATATATAATCCTTCTCTTACTCCGCCCCACTCTTAACAGGCAGTTCATGGCACAGACCTCATGAGAAGCTTCAGGATGAAACATAATACCGTCTAACAAAGATTGTGGGGTCGCTGGCCCCATTCCTAATTTAGTCAGGGATACAGCATCTGAAACAGAAGCCCAACAGCTCGGGTTATCTTTTCATGGTGCCACTGGGGTGGCTGGCAAGGTTCCTACTATCACAGCAGGATTATCCTGACTTACTCAGCCAGAGGAAAATTGCTTCCTAATGGAACCCGAAGCCCTCCATTCAATTTTCCCTCAAGGCCTGAAGGGTACAATCCCAAGAATTCATGCTAGGAAAGGCCTCTTCAAAATTTATGTTCTGTGCTCATCTGAGAGTCAGAAAATTTCAATTATATAGCCTCCCAGGATACATTTCAGAGGAAAACAGAACACAATTGTTTTTGCTCACTTATTAAACACAAACCATTTTGTTCCTAGCTCCATTACTTTTTCTTACTTTATCCCTTTTATGCAAATAAGCAGCCCATTTTCAATCTCTCTTGAAATAAGAAATGTAGACTTTGTGTATGGGAAATATTTGCTTTTGGAGTTTGCTTTAAAAATTATCTTTAGGAACAACTTGAATTTTGTTTGACACTTTAAAGTTTCAAAAGTACTTTCATATCCATTGTTTTATTTGATTCTCACCACAAGCCTGCAAAGAAAGTAGACAGGTGTTATAACCCTCAATTTAAAAAATAGAGTTCAGAGATTATCTAACTTCCTAAATCATGAGACAAAAACCAGAATCTCTGACTTTCGTCAAATGTGCCTCCACTTCCATGCTGCCTTTTAACTATCAGCAATAGGTAGTCTCAATTTCTTTCTTGACCCTGGGGATATTTACTTTTTTTCTAACTCAGGGATCCCACAAACACACAACAGGATTTAGCAACACCCCATTTAGTATTGTTCAATTCTAGCATTCTCTTTATGCATTTCCACATTCTCTAATGAGGACTCTGACTTAATTGCCTAATCTGGACATGTTATTTTAACAGTGGGACTCCAAAATGCTCTGTTGAGTCCCCAAACGGGCATGTTGTTTCAGTTTATTTGAATTTTATTTTATCACCCTTATGCTTTCTTTCTATTGAATTTCAAAGCAATCCTCACCATGCATAATATCACTTAAATAAGACATAGCTCTGCAAAGTAAGATTTCTCTAAAGATTCCTTGTGCAACCACAGGAGGCCCCTTCCAAACCAAAAAGCTATGATTTTTATCTGTGGATTCTGCTGTAAATTCTGATCTGCAGACATGTTTAATAGCTTTCTAGTGACTATTGTAAAGGGAGGATTTGCTCAAAATGATGTCTGCTTATAATATTTCTTTGCCGAATTGTTCTCAGCAACTAGAAAATCTGCTTGTACCTTTCCATCAGTATCCTCCCCGGAAAGGAGACGTTTTCTGGTTGTGTGCTGCCTGAGTATTTGACTTTACTTGATGATCTTTAAAGTTCAGCCAGAAGGACAAACAGTACATCCAATGATTCTCAACCTTTTCCTCACTAAGGACACTTTTATCATTTCACTCTTAGATTTGAAATATTTCATCTGCCAAGCTTCAGGTTGACTAGGGAATTCTTCATTTCCCCATTGGTAGCAACAACACACATATAAGAATAGGAAACACATAGAGCACTTAATGTGCTGGGCACTATCCTAATGACTAACATAAACTCCTTGAACACTCTTTACACCATAGGAAATGAATGCTTTTTTCTTCCTTTTACATTTGAGGCACAGAAAATTTAGGCAACAGGCAGCAGGTAAGAGCTGAGATTTGAGCACAGGCAGTTTAGCTCCAGGCAATACTCATAACCTGTACCTGTGCTGTTTCCCATTTGTAACATCCAATTCACAGAGATGAGTGAAAGCATGTGGCTCTTCTAATTTCAGAAAGCTGGACTGAGTAAAAGTATGGCTTCCACCAATGGGCAGACACCCCAGGTGGAAAAACCATTCTTCTCCCTAGAATGAGGTTATTAGACTACAAGTTCCCACCCCTCCCTTTGTCAGCATTAAACCTTTGAGTAGATCTTTTAAATTCCAAAGTCTTCAATTTTTAATGTAAAAATAAGAATGTCAAGGTTTATTATTTTGGCCAGGCACGGTGGCTGACGCCTGTAATCCCAACACTTTGGGAGGCTGAGACCGGCGGATCACAAGGTCAGGAGATCAAGACCATCCTGGCTAACACGGTGAAACCTTGTCTCTACTAAAAATACAAAAAAAAAAAAAAAAATTAGCCAGATATGGTGGCGGGCACCTGTAGTCCCATCTACTTGGGAGGCTGAGGCAGGACAATGTCATGAACCCGGGAGGCGGAGCTTGCAGTGAGCAGAGATCACGCTACTGCAATCCAGCCTGGGCGACAGAGCAAGACTCCATCTCAAAAAAAAAAAAAAAAAAAAAAAAGAATGTTAAGGTTTATTATTTTTAAAAAATGGTTTCTCCTGTCTACCTCAGTAACAATTACTTTAAAAAAATCCTTCTTGGCACAACCTAATATGCACCAGACATTGTTGTTAGATCTTGGCATGCAAAGACAAATGCGATGCAACCATTTCCCAGAGGGAATTCCAAATCTAGGATGGAGGTGCAGGATAGGAACCATATTTGCATACAAAGTGATAGGTTTATACTATAGGAGTTACCAAATTCTAGAGTAGTGGACAGGAAGAAATGTGTCACATTTTTCTGGGGTGGGAGGAGAGGAAGGCAAAGTCAGAAGAATATTATGGAAAAAGTTATTCTGGAAATGAGGCTTGAAAGATCAGGACACATATGGTGGGAAAACAAAATTTGTAAAAGCATGACGATACAAAATAAAAAAAATTCTAATTTTAAAGCACTTCTAAAATGTAGAAGACCATCCCGAGCAGTTAGTGGGAAAGGAGATTGAATCATATAGAGAGCTCCAAGGGTGGGGACTGAATGACAGAACAGAGCATTTTATAAATTCCAAAGCACTATGTAAATAGACAATATTATATAAGATGAGAATTCAGAAGGACAGGAGTCATTACTAACAGCCCAACGTTTTCCAGAGTTGAAGAATATCTGCACATTCAATTTTTATTTGTCAATTACACCTCACTAAAGCCGGGAAGAAGAAAGAGAATGCCAGCACATGCACAGCTCTGGACTATCTTAGAATGCAAGAATCCTTTACATGTGACAAAAGCTCTGAAAAGTTTATTCCTGGGGCGCAGCTCCAGAGCCACGTGAGACGATGAAACCATGACTCGTTACTCCTTAGCCACAATTTCAAATGAAACACTGTTATTTGCTCTAGTTCATCTAGCTAGAGAAGCCAAGCCTGTGTTCTGACAGAAGGTTAGAGAAATCTAAGAGGCCTAAAGGATCCTAAATAAAGATCTTTTAACCATCCTCTTTTGGGAAGATGTGGTGCCTGAGACAGGGAACGGGAATGATTCAGATAATTGCTTCAATTTTCTATTTCACTTTGCTTTTGTCAATCAGGCCGAAAATGATCAGCAGGATAATTTATTTAAGATCCACTGAAAACACATTTATTCTCCCTTTCCTCATATACTCACCATTTCATTTGTTGATAATTTCAGTGAAATAATAGGAATATGCATTGTCTGGAGAAACTGCACTGGCATAAGTCCATGCAATTTTCAGTGGGGCACAGGTAGTAGGAAGACAGTTGTTGCCTGCTTAGGCAAACGTGTATGTTTGTAAAAGGAAATTGTGTATAAACTGACCAAAATGATAGCTTTCGTAAATAACTGAGACAATTGACACAATTCTCCTTTTTACTTTTTTGGTATAAGTGGGAGTATTGTGGTCCTTAAAGATGCTATTATACTTCTCTGACATTCATGTGTTAAAGGGAGTTGTTGGTAAACGTACAAACTTTAGAGGGATTTGCAAGCAGATTAATAAAATATTAATAAAATAATGCATCTATAGATGGCTTGTTACATGTACAATTGATATTACACTAGATAAAATATCAAAAGCAAAAATAAATTTGTGGGACAGGACAGGCACCTGTTAGGCTTTGGATGGTCCTATGTTGTACCAACTTAAAATTAAATTGGGGATAAATGTGTAATACATTTGCAATAACTCATATTTCAACTTGAATACATAGAAATATGAAATTTTTAACTAATTCATTGTTTATCTAAGGCCCCAACCTTAGTGAAAATAACAATGGTAATTATGACCTTAATTCCTATTCATTTTAAACTTTAAAATGGCTAACAATATGAATAGTCTCTTTGGGTAACTTTCAGTATTTTCTAAATAAAGTGTGTCTAATCTCTTACTAGCTTTTATTTCCCAGTTACTCTTCCCAAGATAGTATCAGGTATTCAGGGAAGTGGTATGATATGACAAGGCTGCTAGGGTTGGGGAGAGTGGCAAAGGGGACCCTTGACCTCATGCTGGTCCTTGGGCTTGCACTGGCTCACATCTGACAGGGACTTAACTTCTAGTGTTTGCAGCTGTTGATATAACTCTTGACCTAGATTCTCTGAACTTGGTCAGGGCCTGGTTATCAATCACTGAATGGCTTAGCCTATGTCACTTTCATCTACCCAGCCAGCCTGCAGACCATGGCAGCCTTTACTGCAGTGTTCCTCCACTCCACTGTCATTCAAGCCCCATACCAGGCCCACTGCCCCTCAACCTAGCATCAGTACCACACAAGAATGTCAGAGGCCTTGCAGCCCACACCCGCACCCCACCAGTCCCCCATCTAACACCATTGCGCCCTTCGCCCTTGGTTACTCTCAGCTATTTAAAGCACTTCCCTGATGCCTGAGTCTTAGCCTGAGAAAAAGGAAATCAGGAGACCTCTCTCTCCTAGTATCCATATTTTAAACACAATGGGAAGATTCTAAATAATGGCTAAAGAGAAAGAAAACCATTTTCCCATCACTGAAAAATGTTTCAGGACTCAGATATTCAGTCTTGACTCCACAGAGTGTCCCTTTCTCCCTTTCAAGAGCCAGGAGGCACTCACCCACATTCATTTAATTTACTCAAATCATGCATGACGAGCACTGGAACAGGCCTGGCATCTCAGAGATGAAAAGCAGCAGGGCCATCAGAGGTTACTTCTCCCACAGAGAAGACAGAGGAGCAGACGCAGCCATAACACAGAGAGATCTGCTGTGATGGAGGAGGCACAGCACAAGCAGAAGCATAGAGGAGGATGAATAACCAGACTGGGACAGCCAGGGAAGGCTGCCCAGTGAACCAATACCACTCATGAGTCCTGAAAAAGAAACAGAACCTATCCAGGAAATGACAGCAAGAACATTTCATGGGAGGGAGCAGCACTGCAGCAGGACAGGGAGGTAGAAGAGAGTATGGCTGATTAGGAGAACTGCCAAGTTCTTTGGTATCACTTCCCTGCACATATTATACATTCATCGTTCCTTTTCCCTCCTGAGAAGCTTTGATTTTGACTTGATGTCCCACGGCTATGAACGAAGGTTTAAATGCAAAGCAGAAATGAACAGGGTCATGTGAAATGAAAACTTGTAGATGTATACCTTTTGGAGATGAAAGCAGAAACATTTTATAATATTATTTAAAAGAATATGATTTTGCTTCTGAAGATTTCAGGCTGCCTCTTGGTTTCAAACGCAGAATAATTGGCTATTGTTGTTGGTTTCTTTTCTTTTTTTTTTCGAAAAGAATTTCTCTTAAGATTCTCCACCAATTACAGAGTAATGGGGAAGGTAAATCACACAGGAAAATTTCAGCATTCATAAATGTCATAGTTACAAGGCAGTCTACCTAAAAAATGTCTTGTTTAAACTAAAGAATGATTTGAAAAAAAAAAAAGCATTGAATATTTTTGCTGTAGTAGACTATCTGTCTTTGTTCCTACTTTTATATAAATGAGAATTCTTTAAAAAGTGCACATTCCACATTTATTGAGACTATGTAGAAATAAATAATATAAATAAAAAAGAATGATACTAGCATAGAAGAGTAACCTGAGTGTAGCAGAGAAAGATGTTGAAAGGATGATCAAGCAGTAAAGTTTGAGTATATTCCTAAAGTAAAATCCCTAGGAAATTATGCTAATTGGAACCATTTTCTTTGGAATAATTGAAGTTTGCCTCTAAACTTCAGAAGTATAAATGTTTATTTGGCTCACTGGAACTACCAAGATTATCTATCTATTCACGGCAGTTGGTAGAAAATATTTAGAGGGAAAATGAACAAATTTTTCAAAACATATGTTAAATATTATTTTAATTAGTCAAGAGGGCCCACCGTAAAAAGTAGCATGTGAAAATGTTAAATTTAAAATCCTGGGTTTCTCCCAACCTGCTTAAACTAAAAAATATTTATCTCCACAAGAAATTATTATCATTTCTATGTTTTAGACAAAGAAGAAACAACTCCACCCTTTGCCCTTTGCCCTCAATATACTATAGTTAATCTGTTTCTTCAAACCAATGGATTTAACAGGCCATTCTTCAAGTTAAGATGTAATTAGATGTGGTTACTTCGGGACTTAAATCCATAACATGTCCCTTCTAACAATTTGTTTGGAGTGTGGAGATGAGAAAGGAGGACATAGAGATTAAGCCAACGGGGTGTGAAGTCAGAGTTGCACTTACTAAGCACTGATGTAGTTACTTCAACACTATTACTGCAGAAATCTAGGCACAAAATAGACTCAGTTGTTCTTAAAGATTGATAGGGCTGGTGTCAAGAGATCAGTTTACATGAAAGACTTAGGAGTCTCCCTCATCAGGCTTTATCCTGAAAATAAGTAGTTGCAATCATACCCAGGTTGGACTCAGGAGTTACAGGCCAGCGATGGAGCTTGAGTGAAGAAGGGAGAAGATTGTAAGCCCAAAGCAGTGTCCCAGAGACTTTCTGTACCAGCCTGATAGGCCAAAACATGAGTTCTGGGGATAGAGCAAAAAATGAAAGAGGCAGAAACACTATACTCTCTAAAACATTGAAAATAAAAAGGCAGTACTTATATGACTGTGCTAGATATTTTATTTGTTTGACAGAAACCTTGCAAAAGTCTCACTTGCACTGATAGCCTCAGCATGGCATCAGGACCCAATGTCTCGCCAGTTGTCACTACTATAGAAGTCTGGACACGGAACAGAAAATGAGGAAATGATAGACAATATATACCACACTCATGCCCAGTGACACCAGCTCTACCAAGAAGAACTTAAAGGGAAGGGAGTCTTGAACTGGGGTTGAAGTTGTAGTTGTAGAAAGATCCAGAAAAGTGCCATTTTTATTTCAAGACTGTTATTATGTACAGTTTTACTCTTTTACTGTCACGCTGATATGGGCTGAGAAATAAGAATCACATTATAAGTTTCCTTCTGTGGCATTCAATCAGGTTTCAGAGATGTGGATTTACCTGCTGTGTGGTCCGTTAACCCTTCAGCAGTTCACTGTCTCCTTGCCTTATGTTGAACTGATTCCCAGAAAACAATATGAAAATTCAGAGGACTAATTAACTTTCCAGTTCCTTCTGCATGAAAAATATGTAAGTTCCAAATATACCATTTGACTGAGACATTAGAAACCACAATGCACTCAAGGGAGGTGACTCCACTCTAAGGTATTTCACATCTCATGATATCAGAAGACCCAAGTTCCTCTTTCTGCTATGTTGTACTCTACCCAACAGAAAATAGACTGAGAAGCACCTTTGCGGGCAATGAAGAAAAAACACTGAAGAGGAACAAAGAGGCAGCTGTTGAGTTCACACCTAGCCTTAGGCTTAGCTTTTGCCTTCATGCCCAGAGTTGATGATCTCCTAGTCACATTGACCTTAGTTTTGGCATCTCTAGTCCTCCATGATTTTGTCTTTTTCTTAAGGATGTAACAGGGCATTTGGGGATGACTGAAATGCGATCAAGATACCATCAGGGTGTGTATCATTTCTTACTAAGGTGTACGGACGAGTTGGGGCCACAGGCAAGCACTGAGCAGAGAATAGTAAGGACAGGAGCAAGTTCCCATCTGGCTCCCAGGCCTGTGTTTGAGATCTGTTGTTAAAGGGATGAAGGACTGAAAGTCACGAGCCTGTCTTCATGAGATTTTGATCAACAGGGCTGGCCAGAATCTGATTCATTCCCTCAAAGGAGATTTTTGGTACAAGAAGAGATGCTTTTAGGACACTGGTAACAAAGTGGATTTGTAGTTAAGGAGTAGGTCTTTTTCCTTCATCAGTTTTCTTGGAACTCAACAAGTCTGGTCCCTTGAATACTGGAAATCTTAACGGCCTTAACAAGACCATTGGAGATTTCAGGTTAGACAATGACAACATTGTGGGTCCTCTGAGCCAACTGACTTAGTGGGTGACAGCTGAGGGGAAAGGGGATCCTGAGCTGGCGGGGACAAACAACACGTTTGCTGGGTAGAGGTGACTGCAGCTGACACATTACAGGCACAGGTAAGTCTACCTTTACAAACTCTCAGAAATAACTTCTATCAGAATGTAAATTCTGTGTGGGCAAGAACTTGCGTTTTGTTCTTAGTCTCCTGTGCCTGGCATTTGGTGGATGCTCAATAAATATTTGTGGAAGAAAATCAGGATGTTTTTATGGGGGCTGATTCCCAACAATTCATTCAATGAGTACTTGAGCTAGTACAATTTGATCATTAAAATATTTGTGACATAACTTTGTAGGCACAAATAAATGGGTTATATTTATTTTAAAGGCAGACCAGTTTGGTTTGTCTTGCTCTTTAAAAGTGGCTTTTCTGTTTTCGGCAGGGATGAGGGAGAGGGAGACATTTGGGTTGAAGGGTGGATATGATTTCTGCGGTGGTAAATCCAGTGGGTCTGTGTAGTGGTTCTGTTTTTACATGTAGAAGGATGCTGCTGCTTCCCTGGCTCTGCTAGCCTCATTGATCAGATAAAGAATGACTGTGGCAGCCTGGGGGCCTTCAGAATTCAGCTCTCTTTTGTGCAATACTGAAATACCAAGACTCGGTGACTGCAGCAGTGCCCAAAGGTTCCCTTGAATCAAAAACTTCCTAACACCAATCTGTACCTACCTCCAGCATAAGGTGCCTGTTTAAAATGCGAATATATTACCTTGGGGGTAGTGGGTAACATCTTAATCCGTTATAAGCTATTAATACTACAGCACACATTAGTTTCTCAGTCAGTCACTGGAGCAGGCATTGCCTCAGGGAATGGCACATAGAACAGATTTGTTCATTTTTCCCATCTTAAATTATGATTTATTGTTGAAACAAAATATTGCTGCAGCAATAAAGAAATCTAAAACAAGGACAAAATACCCCCAAACCCCACCCATCCACCCACCCCCGCCCCACAGTCCTACTGCAGTAACATGTTTTATTTGTCTGGGTTTCTTTTTACCTCCTATCCAAATTCAGAATGAGCTCAACCAACGTCAATGTTTTTCCTTTTTTTCTGAATAATAATGACTAACATTTCTTAAGCGCTTAAGCGCTTATTATGTGTGCCAGACTGTCCCAGAAACTCTTAAACAAATTAAATCATAACACTTTAACAACAGCTCATGTAGCAGTTACTGTTTTTATCCTTATTTTATAGACAAAGTTATAGAGACCCAGAGAAGTTAAGTAACTTGCTAAAACCAGGAAATGACTGATTCAAATCCAAGCATTTAGCTCCAACTTTCATGCTTTTAACCCCTGACTCAAATGTCCCAGTTACCAGTAAGGAAACTGAGGCATCCTTAGTTAATTACCTTGTCCGCAGATCCATGAATAATATGTGCCTGGACCAGAGTTTCAGCAGGCTGCCTGGGTCCTAAGCCCACTCTCTTGACTGCACTGTATAGAAGATAGGCATGTTATTCCAGTTGATACACACATTCTCAGAATAAGGTTGATAGCATTATGACCATTTTACAATTCTGAGGTTGAAGCGAACTGATTAATTTGCTCACGTGCAAATCATAAATGATAAATACAGATTACAAATCCAGATCTTCTGTCTCTAAGTTTGGTACTCGTTTGTTTATAATCTTTTTCGTTTGTCTCTATTAACATTCCATTTTTTTAATATAGTTTAAACAAAACATACAATGTGTAGTTTTCGACTTTATGCATTTAATAGAATTCACAAATACCTTCATTTGTTACTAGGTAGTTTTTATAATTATCATTATATTGGCAGCCCAATAGTACCCTTGCATGATAAATCATAATGTACTTAAACATGCTGTTGTATTTTTTTGTTTTCTTTTAGAATATTTTCCGCTATTATAAATAATGTCACAGTAAAGATATCTGTCCAATGTTGGTTTTCTTTTAAAGCATTTCTTCAGGGATGATTATTTATAGAATCACTCATTTTGTTGGTTTGCCAACAATGATTTGACCTCATACAGAAAACAGCATCATCTCCTTATGGGCAGCAACATCAAGAGCAACAGACTTTCCCCAGCAGCCCCTACATGTGAGCTGCCCACACAGACTTGAAGCTTTCTGTTCTGTGACAGCTTCAGAGGCATTCGGCAAATCGAGCTGTGCTATCCACTTGCCAGCAGAGTGCTCATTAGCTGGAACATGGTCTTCTGCCTTCTGTTGGTTCTTTCTTACGGCTGCTGCATGCAGAGATCCACGCCTGAATCTCAAAAATCGTTGTCAAGGTTGAGCTTTACATTTTTGCCATCTTTGTGGGAACAGGAATGTATTTATTTAAGTACCCCTGACACCTGCCCAACCCCCTGACACCTACCTGCACTGTGCCTTCCCAGTTAGGCTTAAGACCACAGATGCCCAGTAATGAGGTGAGCATCTCTCTTAGTATTGTTACCGAGATAAAGTAAATTCTTACAACTGTTGCCCAACTAATTACTGGGCATCTGTGGTTGTCTAGAATATAAATTCCTTGAGAGCAGGAACTATCTTTGTTGGGTCTCAGTGTGTGCTCTATACTCAGCTGCTGAGGCTCAAATTTTAATTAATTTCCCCATATATTAAAGTGATGGGTGTGCCTTATGCTTTGTAGTCAGTTCAGTCAAACAACTATTTTCACTAAAATGAAAGATTGATGGTTATGAGGGAGAGTTTGTGTAGTTTAGATTCCATCATAGAAGTAATTTATTTATGCTAATTATCATGTCTCATTCCATAACATTTTCACTGAGTGAAATATTGATTTTTAAAAATAAAAGTCACCTTGAAAAAGTGATAGCTAACATATTAAGAGTTGATAAAATAATTATTTTTAATTAATCTAATCTTACTACATAAATAGATTTGAGAAAGAAATTTTGCAAAGGTTTGTTATAAATTCTTCTCAGGTTTTCTTTTTTTTCAGAAAGCAATCTGACTTGGAAATAATGTAAGGTCACATAATGTCTTCTTTCAAAATAAATTATTTAGTTAAGAAAATTGGAGTTAAAGTATGGATATTCCCCTATCTTGGCTACAATTAGGAACTGTCCTTTACTACATGCAAAATATGAGCAATGCTCTTAAGAAAATCTGTATCTTAGGGCCATATTTGTCATTGCCATTTTGAACAGTTTCAATATTTAATTATGAACTTTAAATTTGCTTATCTCACAATTGTATTCTACTTAGCAGCTGAATATGGGCTACAACCAGCTGGAAAGTAAGAAATAGAAATATACCGTGACAGTTCTAAAGATAAAAACATCGATGTTTGTGGTCAATAAGGAAAGTAAGTTACAAGCTATTAAAATTACTGTTAGGTCATTTTCTGAGTTCTACAATTTTTATAATCTATAGAACAAGATTAATAAATGATGTGTTATGATATAAATTTAAAATTTGATTTTATAGAAAACAGAAAAAAAAGAAGAATCAATTGTAGAAATAATTAAATCACTTGAGGCCTATTCTCTGGAATAAAATTCTCCAGAAATTTTCTGTCCTTCTCTAACCCTACACTTGGGTGGATTCCTACTGAAAGGCCCATAGAGCATCAAAAGAGCTGGCCATAAATAAATGCAGCAGTTTTCAAATCGTATTGAGAGACCATATAGGGTTCTATGGAGTTATGTTCCCAACCCCCGCTGCAGAAAGAGGCCAAGGAATCAGGGACTCCAATTCTCCCACTCCTGTCCACCAGAGCAGCACCAATTTTGGCTATTTTATAGATGTGCTTTCCATCTAAAATTTATTTTTGGGAGGTGCATGGGAGATAATGGTTCTACTGGTAAAACTATTGCTATAATGCAATGAAGATGTTATAGAACAGGTCAAGTCAGTCATTTTTCTCTTTTTTATTTCTTTTGGCATTCTAGACAAAACATAGCCTCGGTACAGACTTAACTGGTGACTTAAACCAATCTAGAAATTGAAAGAGCTTAACAAGGACCAAAAGGAAGACAATTGGATGTTTGTGTCATCTAATACACTAAGGAACAGAGATACAGTAGAAGAGGATAGTGAACCAAATAAAGAAGAAAGAAAAGCACAAAAGAACTTTAAAGTTAAAAGTCTGCAGGAAAAAAAGCACAAAAATATACTTGCACTTTAGGCTTTGGTTCAGATATTTGAAGTGGGAAATGCTATATTTTTCAACATTGATTTTGGCTCATCACAGCCAGGGTTTTTCACAGGTCTTGTTCAATTGGGATTATAAACTAAAAAGAAAAGGGGCTAAACCAAGAAACAAGACTCAAAGGAGTATAGAATGTAATAAAGTATAAGGCTTTCCAAAGAACCAAGGTTTTTATCTGTTGGAAAGTCCAGTTTACTATTTCAACACATTATTCCTTCAACAAACATTTATTAGGGCTCTATGATGTGCTAAGCTATTCTAGGTTCAGTATAAAATGATGCATGGCTTTATTGTCTCCATCAGAGATGGGGAAAGTTATATCATTGGAAACTTTTCAACACCCACTTTCATCTTTCTTCTGGCTTCCTACAGTATTTTCTAATTTTTTAGTAGTACTTATCACATTTTTTAGTATCATGATTTTTGCATGTATTAGTCCCTGTACTAGACTGTAAACACATTAAAATGCAAGCCATTTCATGCTTCTTTGGTCCTGATATGTTACCTACTAAATAGCAGATGTTCAATATGTGTTTGATGAAATAAATTTGTTAAAACCACAAAGGTGTATATAATTTAAATTTCCATAAAAAATACCTCCAATAATAAATGTAGAGCAGGCAGAGGATAAACTTTCATATACTTACTCTCATACTAGAACATACTTAGAATTATCAGTACCTTTCCTCAAAGGATTATGTATATTTCATTTATTTCCACCAGAGGCCTAGAATATGAGTAAATTCCAGTATTATTATTTCAGCCTTTCTCCATGTTGGTTATCTAGGAGATTATAGAGGGAGAGAAAACCTCACATCACTGTTCACACATCAAACAATTCTACTTACATATTTATTCAAACAATTAGATCTGTATGTTGTAATGGGGAGATAAAAATAACAGGCAAGTGAACCCCACTAATAAATAAAAATTTTAAATGCAAAATACAAGGAAAAAATCAAATGTGGTACTATGATAGAGAACAAGATAGGAAAATAACCTATTTAGAAAAAAACCCTCATGTCTCCCTCAAGAAGTGATAACTAAGCTGAGAAGGAGCCATCCATGTGAAATGCTAAAGAAAGAGCATTTCATGAAGAAATAATATTAAATATTAAAAGTAATGGCAAATACCAAAATTATTTTTTCACCAACCTAATACAATGCACAGTGGTTCTAAAATGGGTAAAATCTTGGGAGGGAAGGTAAAAGGCAATATGGCCAGAGCATATTAAAGATACAAGTTAAGAGTCCGGAGACAAGCAAGGGTCATTCCATACCAGGTCTTTCAGGCCAACATCTGAAGTTTGGGTTTAATTCAAATTGCAATAGAAATCTATTGAACTATTTTTAAGTAGGCAAGTAGCAAAAACTATTTTTAAAAGATCATTCTGGATGCTATAGAGAGAACAGATTACAGAGGCATGGAGTAAGAAAGGGCATAGGGAAACTCAAAATACTATTAAAGTAGTTTTATGACCTGCCATGTATATGGCTTGACTTGGAGTGCTGGTAATGGATGTGGAGAATAGAAGCATACAAGACGTAATTTGTAGATAAAACCTTCAGGCCATACTAACACTTTGGAAGCAGCGGGATTGGGAGAGGAAAGAATAAAGGATCTTTCCCAAGTTTCTGGATAATGCAGCTGGGGAGAAAGAAAGTGCCATTTACTAACATGAGGAAGACTATGAATGGAATGGGATTCACAATGATGTTACATCTGGAGTGTCCATAAAATATCCAAATAAAGATGTCAAATGGGAAAATAGATACATAAAATTGGAAATCTAAAAAAATGGATATTAGTTGAATGTCATCAACATGTAGATGGTATTTAAATCTGTAGAAACACAGGAGATCTACTGCATAAAGCCTTTAGAGGGCAAAAAGAAAAGCCTATTACGAAACATTGAAGAACTCAAACAGAGGTCAGTTTAGAGGAGGGAAAATCAACCATGGAGGCTTAGAAGAATAGGCTACATGGATGGGAAGAATATTAGAAAAGAGAGAGGTTACAAAAACAAGAAAGATGTTATGTGTAGATCCTTAATGTCAAATATGCTGAGAGGTCGAGTATAAGAACAGAAAGCATATACTGGATTCAGCAATATGGATGTGTCAAAGATCTTAACAAGAATGATTTGGGGGAAGTGTTGGAGGCAGAAGCAAAAGTGGAGCAGGGATGAAAAATGCAAAGCAGCTGACAGAGTGCTTAGAGAACTATTTGGAGAATGTTGACAGCAGAAGGACCATTCATTCATTTGATTCTTTTATTCATGTTTCTTATACAATTTACTAAACAAAAAAATATCTAATTTTAGCCATAAAAGTTCCTGATTATTCCTTCAAGATAGATGAGTTGCAAAGTATACTGGCAAATAATGGAAAGACTTGGTCTGATATATAGAATTGTTGACTGTTAGCCAAATAATTGTAAAAGAATGTATGTCCCAAAAATGGCGTTTGGTATAAAACCAAGTGACTTTGGTTTTAAAACATTTGCTATTAAGCCATTTTTCTGGCAGTAATTAAAACGCAGGATTAAATGCCTATTGAAGCATATGATGAAATCTTATAAAAAAGATAAAAGTATGTATACCTTTCTTATCTGTTTAACAGGGAGCATACATAAAACCAACTAGAAGTTGTTTGGGGTCACTGAGGAGCACAGGAGGTGCTAAGCTTAAATCTTTACACTCAAGATGCTTAAATTAAGACATACATGAGCTTTTTTAAAAAACTGTACTTTAAGTTCTGGGATACATGTGCAAAACATGCAGGTTTTTACATAGGCATATGTAGTTTGCTGCACCTATTGACCCCTTTCTAAGTTCCCTCCCCTCATCCCCCACCACCCAACATGCCTCAGTGTGTGTTGCTCCCCTCCCTTTGTCCATGAGTTCTCATTGTTCAACTCCCACTTATGGGTGAGAACATGTGGTGTTTGGTTTTCTGTTCCTGTGTTACTGTGCTGAGGATGATAGCTTCCAACTTCATCCATGTCCTGGCAAAAATCTCATTCCTTTTATGGCTTCATAGTATTCCAAGATGTATATATACCACATTTTCTTTATCCACTCTACCACTGACAGGCATTTCGGTTGGTTCCATGTCTTTGCTATTATAAATAGTGCTGCAATAAACATGCATGTGCAAGTGTTTTTAAAGTAGAATGATTTCTATTCCTTTGGGTATATAAATGAGATTGCTGAGTCAGATGGTATTTCTGGCTCTAGATCTTTGAGGAATTGCCATATTGTCATCCACAATGGTTGAACTAATTTACATTCCCAACAGAAGTGTAAAAGTGTTCCTGTCACTGCACAACCTTGCCAGCATCTATTATTTCTTGACTTTTTAATAATCACCATTCTGACTGGTGTGGGATGGTATCTCATCGTGGTTTTGATTTGCATTTCTCTAATGATCAGTAATGTTGAGCTTTTTCTCATGTTTCCTGGCCATGTAAATGTCTTCCTTTGAGAAGTGTCTGTTCATATCCTTTGCCCACTTTTTGATGGGTTTTTGTTTTGTTTTGTTTTTTCTTGTAAATTTACTTAAGTTCCTTGTAGATTCTGGTTATTAGACCTTTGTCAGATGGGTAGATTGCAAAAATTTTCTCCCCTTCTGTAGGCTGCCTGATAATAGTTTCTTTTGCTGTGCAGAAGCTCTTTAGTTTAATTAGATCCCACCAACAATAGACAAGCAGAGAGCCAAATCATGAATGAACTCCCACTCACAATTGCTACAAAGAGAATACCTAGGAATACAGCTAACAAGGGATGTGAAGGTCCTCTTCAAGGAGAACTACAATCCTAAGCAAAAAGAACAAAGCTGGAGGCATCATGCTACCTGACTTCAAACTATACTATAAGGCTACAGTAACCAAAACAGCATGGTACTAATACCAAAACAGACATATAGACCAATGAACAGAACAGAGACATCAGAATTAACACCACATGTCTACAACCATCTGACCTTTGACAAGCCTGACAAAAACAAGCAATGAGGAAAGAATCTCCTTTTCGATAAATGGTGCTAGGAAAACTGGCTAGCCCTATGCAGAAAACCGAAACTAAACCCCTTCCTTACACCTTATGAAAAATTAATGCAAGATGGATTACAGACTTAAGGGCTGGGCGGGGTGGCTCACGCCTGTAATCCCAGCACTTTGGAAGGCCGAGGCAGGTGGATCACCTGAGGTCAGGAATTTAAGACCAGCCTAGCCAACATGGTGAAACTTCATCTCTACTAAAAATATAAAAATTAGCTGGGCATGGTGGCAGGCACCTGTAGTCCCAGCTACTTGAGAGGCTGAGGCAGAAGAATCGCTTGAATCCAGAAGGTTACAGTGAGCCAAGATTGTGTCATTGCACTCCAGCCTGGGCAACAAGAGCAAAACTCTGTCTAAAAAAAAAAAAATGCTTAAATATAAAACCCAAAACCATAAAAACCCTAGAAGAAAACTTAGGCAATACCATTCAGGACATAGGCATGGGCAAAGACCAGGATGAAAACATCAAGAACATTTTTAAACTTTAAAGCATCAGCATGAATGATAGAAATGATGAGAGCTGTGAAAAATTGAAGAAGCATGAAGGTAGGTCTCTTATATGTTTTAATTGCACTTACATGTTAAATAATTAGCTTTTATGTGTCTGAGATTTTATATAAGTGCCTGGAAAAATTGTAGAATATTAGTAAAACAGATTCTTCACTGGGCCAGCAATATAGTATGGGTAATAAAACCTCAACCTTATAAAAAATGTAATTTTCCAGCAAGGTTATGCCTTTCGGAAGCTTGTTGATGTGGTGTTTTTCAATATTTTCCTTTTTATCCAGATACAGGTGTTGTGGATATTATCATATATTACATAAGGAAAAAAATTAACATTTGTAACAGTTGCTATCCTCTTTCAGTTCCAATGACAGATGACATAACTCAAAATGGCCTGTAATGTCTTGTATTATTATGTATAATAACAAAATAAAATAACTCTTGGTTAGTGCTTATTATGTTTTGAGCAATGTGATAGAGAGATAGATAGATACATACATACATACATACATACATACATCCCTATTTATTAATGTAATTCTACAACAATCCTATGAGGTCAATATATTCTTACCTGTATAGTACACATGAAAACATTAAGGAATGAAGGTATTATTTCCAAGGTCTCACAATTAGTGAGTATGGAGCTATAATTTGAATAGCCTAGCTCCAGAAACTTTCTCTTAACCACCATACTCTACCATGAGCATTTATTGGCTCACCTATTTGAAAAATCTGAAGTTAATACTCGTCTCAAGGGAAGCTTGACCTAGTGGTTAAAAATGATGTTGCCGAGGAGTCAGTCTTGTTCTGCCTTGCATGGCATTTACTCCATTCTTAAACCCAACATTATGCTTCTTTCAAACTACCCTCCTAGTTTCAGATTCTTTTATTCAGAGTAAAATGACTGTAGCCATTGCAGACTTCAAATGCTCACAACACACCTTCTAGAGGAATAAGAAAAAAAAGCTCCTTTTACACAAAGTCCCCGCAAACCTCTCCTTGTGTTGTATTGGTTATGACTGGATTATGTCCCTATCTGAGAAATAATTACTATATCTGAGAAAGTGGGATATACCAATGAGCTTGAGCCAATTGGAGCCCACCCATGACTGAAAATGGAAATAAACAATTTCCCAAAACAAAAGGGGACACTATTCCCGGGATGAGGAAAAATGTGGCTTGGACTGCAAACATCAACCAGTGTCTTCATAGGCACACCTTCCTATTTTTCAAATATCTGTATCTCTTTTAAGGGAGAAACACTGAAAGTCACATCCATTTTCCATTTTCAGCTCCAAGGCAGGTAAAAAATACAGTTCTCTCAGGTCACATTATAACTCCTCACAGCCTGGAAACCTAAAGCGAACTAGAAAGTGTAACCACTGTTAATATTCCAACTGTCAGTGGTTATTAAACCACTGAAAATTTTGGGACACTTTGGTTTTGAGAATGAATAGTGGTCATTGGTTAATAGGACATATCACATTCTTCTAGGCTGGAATAACAAGAAATATCAGACATAACAGTGAAGAGAGTTCTTGGTCAATCAATTGTCTGCCCCAAGTTCTATCTCTGAATCTCCTTTATCCATGGTCCTCCACAGCCACTTTGGCAGGGCTTAGGTGAGGAACCTCCCTTCTGAGGTTGTAGCTCTTTAGCAGCCTATTTCCTACTGGTGCATAAATGGATCCTGGAAATAGCCTGAGGGGTTGAGCAATCGCCAACCATAAGCCAGGTTTGAAATCTGTCTGGTGATACAACTCCCTTAAATTTTGATTTCCAATTTGTAATGTCTGGAAGAGTTCATGAACTAATTAACCAAATCCAAAGACCTTTTGAGTCTTTGTCAAGAACCTACCACAAAGGCCTAATACTACAGGTCTCAGCTCTTCGGCCTTTACCTACACCCCAGGGAAATAGGCTCTATACTCGCCCCTGACTTAGGGCAATTCCAAATGACAGACTGGGGTAAGTGGGAGGCATCATTTTTCTATTGTCCATAGGCTACATAGCACTTATTATATATAAGGCACCGTTCTAAGCACTTCACATAAATTAACTTACTTTTCACAAAAGGTTTTGAAGTTATTATCATTCCCATTTTACCAACAAGAAAATTGAGGCACAGAGAAGTTAGGTGACTTTCCCTGACTGACCTTGGAAAAGTCACTCAGTTAATAGATAGCAAAGCTAGGATTCAAATTGAGTAAGCCTGGCTCCAAAGCATACACTCTTACCATGCTCTGTCCACATGTTCTCCATGGGAATAACGACCTCTTCGTTCATCAGGAACATTTCAGAGGCACCTAGGAGACTAGGCTTTTTCCAGCCCCACTATGTCTCCTACTATATTTCCCTCCTCTCTGCCTTGTGGTTATTACTCATTTATCACCTTGAATTGCAGGCTGCAGGCAGAAAGGACCTTTGTTCCTTTTCTGTACTACAACAAACCAGCTTCACCCTAAGCTTGGCTCTTGTTTTATGGGACCATATTTCAATAAGTGGAGAACTCTTTCCAATATTCTGAATTTTTATCTTTCAGATTACCTGTAACTATAACCTAGTCTGTATGTGCTATGAGTTCCGAGTACAATTAAATGACAATTTAACTTGCTGTTTCGTTTCCCATTATCAAATCCACTCATTTTGTTTCTGACTTTCACTTAACTTTAGCTCCATCAAATGCATATATGGGAGTCTATCACTTATGACTCCCTATTCTAAGCAACAAATTTTGTATTTGTGATGAATCATCTGTTAGCACATGTCAGAAAACCAACTTCAACTGGCTTTAATAATAAACAAAAGCACTGGCTTAAGTGCTTCAAAGTTCAGAGATATTTCTGGCTTCAAGAAAAGCTTGAAACAGCACCACAGACTTGTCATCAAGGGCTCAACTTCTCTCCATCTTTTACTTTTATGTTGGCTCCATGCCTAGTCTCCACACAGTAATCCCTGCTACGTTCAGCAGGCAGTTCCAGGCTGTCTCCTCAGAGGAGTAAAATGGCTACAGCGGTTCCAGATCTTGCAACTTCACACCACACCATCCAGGGTAAGAGGAATCGGTTTCTCTTTCAAAGCACAGAAATGTCTTGACTACATTGTGTGGTTAGGAAGCAAGAGGAAAATATGTTAGTTGACTAAAGCCTCTAAGGATCCACCATGGAGCCAGTGGTAGAGGTAATCTCCCCTGAATCTCACAATGAAAATAAGAGATGAGTCTTTCCAAAGAAATCCCAGAAAGGTGAAGAATGGTGTAGGGTCCCCGAGGCCCCCTGCTTTCTGTCTGTGTCCTGACTGGTCTGTGACCCAGCCAGCTACAAGTCTTTTTCCAGCAGACTTGAACCCGGATTGGGGCCTTGAACATACCCAGGGAATGATAATGGTACCTAGATTGTTGCATAAAACACTGAAAGAAACTAGCCATGGCCCTGAGCCAGGAATATATTTCCTCATCATCACTGGCCATCAGAGAAATGCAAATCAAAACCACAATGAGATACCATCTCACACCAGTTAGAATGGTGATCATTAAAAAGTCAGGAAACAACAGGTGCTGGAGAGGATGTGGAGAAATAGGAACACTTTTACACTGTTGGTGGGACTGTCAACTAGTTCAACCATTGTGGAAGTCAGTGTGGCGATTCCTCAGGGATCTAGAACTAGAAATACCATTTGACCCAGCCATCCCATTACTGGGTATATACCCAAAGGACTATAAATCATGCTGCTATAAAGACACATGCACACGTATGTTTATTGCGGCACTATTCACAATAGCAAAGAGTTGGAACCAACCCAAATGTCCAACAACGATAGACTGGATTAAGAAAATGTGGCACATATACACCATGGAATACTATGCAGCCATAAAAAATGATGAGTTCATGTCCTTTGTAGGGACATGGATGAAACTGGAAAACATCATTCTCAGTAAACTATCGCAAGGACAAAAAACCAAACACTGCATGTTCTCACTCATAGGTGGGAATTGAACCATGAGAACTCATGGACACAGGAAGGGGAACATCACACTCTGGGGACTGTTGTGGGGTTGGGGGAGGGAGGAGGGACAGCATTAGGAGATATACCTAATGCTAAATGACGAGTTAATGGGTGCAGGAAATCGACATGGCACATGGATACATATGTAACAAACCTGCACATTGTGCACATGTACCCTAAAACCTAAAGTATAATTAAAAAAAAAAAAAGAAATATGGAATAAGGAATATGGTTCCTTAAACCTTCATAGAAACTCCCATACCCTGACCCCTTCACTGTGGACATGAGAGGGGGTCAGGGAATGGAGTTTATACGCAGGCAGAACACTCCTTTCCTCTTGCTGTTTGGCAGGAGCATTGCTGCAGCACTCGTAATTTTCCCTAATAAAGGTTTCGGGCTGCTCACCCTGGCCTTTAGTGCTTCTTTCTTTAGAATCCTAACTGGCCTCATCTGGGGATGGTTTGGGGTACTCCCTTGTAGAAAGTCCCCTGCTGCTGCTTTTGGGGTGATTCCAGCTGTGAGTTCTGTGGAATGAAAAAAATGGATATTATGCCATAAGTTAGAGAGGTCAATGGCAGTCAAACGGAGTCAAAGTCACGTTATTGACTAATTTTTCTAAAAACTTTCATGGGTTGGAAAGATATAAAAAATAAAAAGTATCACTTCAACAGAGTTGTAAACTACTGCTCTAAGGTAAGTTATCTAGGTCAACTACTCTGGGAATGCCAAATTTTAATTTAAAAAAATTATTTTATGTATCTTTGATGAAATAGTGATTTTTTTTTACTTTTTTAATTAAGAAAAGTAATATTTTCATGTGCCTCCTCAAAGATATTTTCTGATATATAAACAAATCTGATACATGAAAAATTCACCAATAAATTTAGAAATAATCCCTATAAATCTGAATTTCTTTAAGCTTTATTTCTAACTGACAAATAATAATTGTATATCTTTATGGGTGCAATGTGATCTTTTAATATAGGTATAACATTGTAGAATAATCAAATCAGGGAACTAAAACTGTATATAAATCCCCCAACCTACCTTTCCTATATAAGCAATGGGTTATCTACTAATTTGTAACTTTTTAATTAAGTGATCTTTCAGGGTTTTTCCACTATCAAAGGAAGAATTTCTAAATCCATGTTATTTCAAGTAGATTATAATACAAATTATATTTTCATCTCTATCTAGGAAAGCCTACAGTAACTAATCCAAGGAAATTAAAATCTATCAGACTATCATACCATATCAAGCTTACATTATAGAAGAAAATGTTTACGTATGTGTATAGATAATGACTTCTCAACTTGAAAAAAATATCTCCATATGACAGTCTTTGAACTAAGTGAATTAACACCACGCTTTTTAAATTCAACATTTATCATCTTTGGGTTTTAATCCCAGAGATAATGTAAAATTTCTCAAATCAAATAAGTTTAAGTAACTGACTTCAGTTTCGCAAATGGGTGTCAAAAGCATGCCAAAATAATATAATCGTTATATTTGTAAAAGACTGTTTTTCAGGATGTATAATCTCTGTTCTTACAATGCATCCTATAATCTTATTTTAATAAAAAATACCCTGAGGGCCCCAACACAATTTATTTTACTGTCAAAATCTTTGGGTTCCCAGCAACAGTGCAAGGCTCTTCTGTTCTGAGGTAGCTCGACTCTCAGAGATCTGTTTGGAAAAGTAAGATAAAGGATTTATGTGATAGTTTATCATCTACCTGAATTACTGTTTTAAAAAGATATCAGAAGCTGGCTTTGGTCATTTGGGGGAAGAAAACGACTAAAAACGATGTATCAAAAATATGTGAGAAAATATTCAGTTGTTTGGAACCAAGAAAGTTCCAGGTTCAGAATCTGGACAAAGGGTAGAAGAGTTCACAAATATGGCAAGTAGCAAAGGCAGAAATCCTTGGTCAGCAGATGATAAAAGAAGCATGCACCCCAGTTCCCCAGTCATGAAGCTAATGCAATTTAAGGGCCCATCTTTTGCACAAATCCCTTCCAAAGTCTGCACAAGAAACCAATGCTGTATTTACATGATCCTCAATTTCTGTAAAACTTTCAAAAGTAAAATATTTTAAAAATTGTCACTGAAGACTTCTGTTTACCCTCTGATTCCTTCCATCCCACTCTGCCACCTGCCTGGAGATATTAGGGTAGTTATGGCCCTGGCTGAGGGGAATTTTAGTTGGAGTTACATTTACCTCGTATATGAAAAATATTTGAATATATGAATTGTATAGAAGTTCCCAAATTTGACAGTTCCTAAAAATGCACCTGACATAACTGATATCAAGTTGTGAAACTACCAGAAGCTTTTCTACATTACCAGTTTTTCAAAACCCACAAAATTTGGTACTTCCATCCATGGCAGAATAACTGGATTCAGACTTTACCCTCCCATAAAAAGCAACCTTATTAATGTACCAAATATATTAAATAACTATTTTGAGGCATTAAACTACAAACAGGACTTTGATTCTTGAGAGAAGAAAGGCACATGTGGAGAATCCCACATTTTTCCTGGCTTTCTCCCTCAGGGAAAATTTCCCAGTCATGAAGCAGGGAGTTAAAACCCCAGCAGAAAGCAATGGTCTTGCTGAGCTGAGGAAGCAGAATTTGGAGATTAGGGTGCTGAGGTGACTGGAATTTCCTGAGCAGGGCCTTAGAAAGGAAGGAGCTACGTAAAGAAGCAGGCACGGGTTTCCCCAAGGGTCTTTAGGGGAAGCTGGGCTGCACATGTGCAAGACAAAATTCTGTAAGGCCTAAGAGAAATAGCGGCTCTGGGACCTAACGCTGAACTGAGATGGCAGATGTTATACAGTGCTGGGAATTTTGGAATTCTGGCCAAACAGAATGGAGAGACCTTGCTAAGCACCACAATCACTCAGCTGAGACCCAAAAAAGCTACACATGAGAAGAGCCATGATACACAACAAAGAACAAAACACTCAAATGGAGAAGAAGGATTTGATAATATCAGGCCCCAATCCACATGCGTATTAAACAGAAAACCTTCAAAAGGAAGCAGCAGAGTATCACAATAGGTTGGCAGGACACAGAGGCAGGACTTCCTGGGAGGCCTGGAATCATTTTGTGTCAGGGAAGTCAGGGCTCAGCCACCAACACGGGATTTAGGGCAGGGCTCCTGAGAGAGCATAATAGCATTACAGTACCTGAGAAACATGGCAGATTATCAAAACCCAAAACCCTTGTTATGAGATCAGGACTCCAGGTAAGAGAAGTTGGGCATATGTAAGGTTCAGACTAACTGCAAATGGAAAAATTTTGGAGGTAGAACTGTTTCAGTACCTCCTGTCTCCAGTCAGTCAGCTCTAGAAATTAAGGACAGGACAGACACTGCATTTAAAAGCTAAGTGGTCCCGACTGCAGGGATCACTTAGATCAATAGTAAAGGAAGATGGAGAATCAAACGATCTGTGAAAGGAAAAAGCTGTGTGACTCTCAGTCTGGGTTCAGAGGAGACAATAATGACCATAACTGAACAGGAGAGAGCTTAATGGAGGGATGCTGATGGTGAAGCAGCACAGTGCAAACCCACGTGGGCAAGGCCTATGAGACCCTCTGATCAGAACAAGGAAGGCAACTTGCCTCCACCGCAAAATTGCTTGGGGGACCAATCTTAGTTTTCTTCCTGCTGTTTTAAATGCATTGTCTGGTTCCTAATGAGGACAGCATTTCACTCACAGACCAGGACAGCAGTGACCATTACATGCATCTAAAATTGCCAACAAGTGCATAAGTGAAAGAATCGGGTTGTGTTCTCAATATGGCATTGACATTTGCTAGATTGATGTTGTTAATGCAGTCAAAGAACTAATTAACAATTAAAGGGAATATTTTCACCACACAGAGCAGTCTGTAAGCCAACTGCCTCTGAATACCTTCGAAGTCCTACGAAATCAAGCATTAGGAATGTATTCTGGATCCTTCAGGCCAGAAACAGCCTTGCCAGTGATAATTATGAGACTGACTGGGCCTAACAACAAAGAAGAGAATGAGCCAATCTTGGTAACCAGGAGTTGTGGAATGCAGAGTTTGTTGATCTGTTCCAGTAGCATTTGTGTTTGTTTCTGCAAAAACTATTTTTAAAAAATAGCATCAGAACTAAGAGATAAAACCACTGTAAAGGAATATATAGTATCATGAACAACTATAGCTGAAGTAATTGTGTACTGAAAAACACATATAAGTGAACTTAATAAACTAATCAGGGTGGATACATATAAAAATGCATATAAAATCAATACTACTCTACCGTTTATGCTTCTATTTCACTCACTGACCTAAAATTTTGTACCTAGATTTTTATTATTACATTTTAATGCTTTATATTATTCATCTTATCTTTAAAATTTGTTTTAAAATTTATCTTTTGATTATGTTGGTAATCAGTATAATTACTTACGTTTATCATTTAACTGGTTTTACTACTCACTACCAGCGTTTCTACAATACAACTTCACTGTTCTCAAAGGGTTTTTTAATGGTGATATAATTTTTTGTCAGTTAGAGGCTATCTCTGAGTAATACCAGATATGAAGCTTGTGTAGTACCTTTTCTGAGTTTTGCATATTGTGGAATGTGTTTTTGTTGCCACTGCACAAAAGAGGCAACATGCCCACAGGTGGGATATTTTGTCATAACATTGTCATCCTCTCCCTCACCACCATATATATTGCTTCTAGCATTGCCATCTGGCAACAAAGAAATCCTAGACACACTTAATTTTTTTTTCTTACACAAATAATCTGATTTTTCTTACTTGGATGTTTGTGGAATACTTTTTATTTATCCTATGAAATTCAGATACCTCAGCATGGTATGCCTAAATACTGGTTTCATTTCATCAATGCTGCCTGCTTCTCAGTGAGACCCCTTATTCTGCAGACTCAATGCTTTCTTCAGTTTAGGAAAGTTTTGTGTAGCTATGACTTCGGTTACTGATTTTTTACCATTTGTTCTGATCTCTGTTCATTTATCTGTTATGTTGATTCTCCTTAATCTTTCATGTTTCATCTTCACTGTCATCTCCGTATCTCAATCCTTTTCTCTTGTATCCTAGAATAGCTTCTCTAATGTGTGTCTCACATCACTGATTCCCTTTTCTGTTGTGTCAGTCTTTAATCTTTATTATTTCTAATGCATTTTAAAATTCTCAAATGGCAATTTTGCATCATTCTAATATTTACTTACCTTGCCTGGCTCTGTTTTCATCTCAGTCTTTTGCCTTATTGCCTTACTTCCTCTTTGTTCTCTTTTTTCATTGTTCACGTTTTGAATTATTAAAATTATCAAACAAGGGGTTTTCAAATTTCCTTCCATGTACTACAATCTGTTATTATCATGTATGCACCTGCATTTAAATGTACTTTTTTTTTTTTTTTTTGAAACAGAGTCTCACTCCATTGCCCAGGCTGGAGTGCAGTGGCACAATCTCAGCTCACTGCAACTTTGGCCTCCCGGGTTCAAGGGATTCTCATGCCTCAGCCTCCCTAGTAGCTGGGATTACAGGCGCCTGCCACCATGCCTGGCTAATTTTTGTATTTTTAACAGAAAGGGGGTTTCACCATGTTGGCCAGGCTGGTCTCTAACTCCTGCCCTCAGGTGATCCGCCCCCCTCAGCCTCCCAAAGTGCTGGGATTACAGCCATGAGCTACCGCGCCTGGCCTAAATGTTCATTTTTATGCCGCAAAATCTGTTTATAGATAACTTGTGTAAGGAGCCCCCTATAGTAGGTAACAAAATCACCTGATTTTTATTAGTTTTTTCACTGCTTGGATCTTCAAAGAAAAAACTTTTTTATTAACCAAGTGGTACTAAATTCTCCAAATACCACCTGAAACTTCTGCTAGCATTATCACATTTTGTCTTAGCTATTCAAATAGTATATTTATGTATGTACATTTATATCTTTCCTTAGGTGATGCCTTTTTAATAAGCACAACTACTTAGAACTCCTATCAATCATATCAAATGTGTGCATATGTATACACACACCATCAATTATATTAAAGTTATTAAGAGAGAATTACACACATTGCCCAGATACAGTTTCAAGTGTGTCTAATGCAAACAATACAAATTTCTAATCAACTTTAGCTTGAACACCAAATTCCTTTACCTATGTTTATTCAAAAAATATTTTCTGCATGATTCTTGAAGTATAGACAAGAATAAGACAGAAAGAGTCCCTAGTACATGACTATTGATTTAATTCCTTTTTCTTAATGAACAAGCTAGACATCAGTTACACCTGCTTGCTTCTTTAACGTTGCAATATTTTAAAACTCACTCACATGTGCTGAATCTTTAAAGTGATCACAATTTTTTTCTCAGCTTGATTTCAAATGATTATCACTTCCTGTTTCTGCAAGGACTGAAACCACCTTCATATTTACACAGGGATTGTGATAGGCTTATATCCTGGGAGGCACAGACCATACCTAACTGGTGCCCAACTAGCTTCCTCTCCATGTGAGGGCCAATCTTAGTAACCCCTTTCCAGTGGAGCCAGAAAGACAGCTTAATTACTTTATGGAATCACCATGTAAATTTTCTTCTTTCTTTCCAAGATTTTCTTGACTCCCCAGAGTCACTTCTTAGCACTAGTTGGATTTCCAAGGGTCCTTCAGTTTCCCATCCATCACCATAGTTTGTCACTTTGTTGTCCTGCTATATTTGCCACAGTTGAATTGCCACATATTTTCATTTCATACAGTTGGTCTGCATTTATCTGAGTAGAATTTGTGGACCGCAAAGTTTTCGGAGCTGTCACAATTACACTTCATCATGCTTAGGCCTCCTGTCAGTTAAAATACTGTGTTAGCTATAGGTGTTGAAATGTTCAGTAAGTTTTTGTTCCTTTTGACTTTCTGTGGTCATTTACCATAGTGATTTAGGGTGAAGTTAACCTAGGGCAGGTATTTGGAGCAATAAAGCACTGTCCTCTGGAAGATTTACTAGTTTCTTACTTGTTTATTCCTCCTCTCACACTGAGTACTAAAATACAATCATTCTATATCAGAACAATTGTTCCCCCATTTACGTTGAACTGGTCTTTTATGGTATATGACAGAACCAATGTGAAAATTCTTTGTAGGCAAAGTTTTAGACAGCCACAATCTTAAAATATTTCTCAAACACACTTCCCAGTAAACTGTTGTTTCTGGCCATAATATTTATACTTTTGAACTCTGTAGCGTTGATACATCCACAGTAAGTGACACACTGTAAATTTGTCTTTCCTGGGAAGAGTGAGGCATGCTATAGTTATTTAAAAGTCACGCCTCAGGGCTTACACACACACACACACACACAGACACACACACACACACACACACACACATACATACACAGTATTCTGAATATCTGTTATGGCACTTAACAGTCTGTACTTTTCCTTTTTCCGTTATAGCTAAAACCCAGTCACCAGCAACTGCCCATATTCCGGACAAGAGAAAAATGAAGCAGTGTGTATAAAGAGATAATGATAGAGAGATATCAGATGTAACCTTATTTCTAAGTGCCTCACTAGTCAGCTGATGATCCTTTCATGACCACATAGATGTTCTGGAAGACATTCATCAGTAACAAATTGTGGATTTTCTGTTATGCCTACCTCTTTAAGCTGTTTACTGCCTCGTTTTTCAACGAGAGTGAAACCAACATTAGACTTTACAAGATGCCTGTTTTCACCTTCCACTTTATCACCTCCTTCTTATACATTTTGTGATGAAAGGTTTGACTCCATCCCAATCTCAGACTAGCAGTTTTAGGAATCCAATGGCAAATGTGCAGGACTGTGAAGCTATATCTGGTAAATGAGTGAAAGGAATAATATCCATGTGTCCACAAACCAGAAAAGACTCATTGTTAGATTGTTTACCAGGCTGCGCTCTGTGGAACGGACCAGGCTGATTCATAGACCTGGGTACTATTGGATGTCAGGGACAGATATGGAAAGCCAAAAAGTCTGACTAACTAAACATCTGCTATGATAAGTCCAAGAAACTTCTTCCTATTTCAGTGGCAAATATTGGATTTGTTACTTGATTTTTGTCAGTGGGAAGAAGGATGGCATCAAATGGCTGCTTTCAACAAGCCTCATCCTAGTGGTACATGTTCACTAGAAAGTAAGGCGCGGTGACTCACGCTTGTAATCCCAGCACTTTGGGAGGCCGAGGCGGGCGGATCACGAGGTCAGGAGATCGAGACCACGGTGAAACCCCGTCTCTACTAAAAATACAAAAAATTAGCCGGGCGTGGTGGCGGGCGCCTGTAGTCCCAGCTACTCGGAGAGGCTGAGGCAGGAGAAGGGCGGGAACCCGGGAGGCGGAGCTTGCAGTGAGCAGAGATCGCGCCACTGCACTCCAGCCTGGGCGACAGCGAGACTCCGTCTCAAAAAAAAAAAAAAGAAAGTAAGGGAATTTAATAATGTTTTCTCTCCACATGTTTACAAAATCCCAGCACAACTGATTGAAAAGTAACAAATAAGGATTATCATAAATTCATTTCTCTTCACAAAGCTTTGTAGAAAGGAATTCTTTGATAGATATATGAGGGTTTAATTTTCAGTGATTCAGACATCAGGCAGTATAGAAAAACAGCAAGCTCTTTGTTATAAAAATGAGTCAAGAGTCTTTGTTTCAATGTTACACTGTCGCCTAATAATTCAGTGACTTCATCGTGAAATCTCTGCTCTTCAGATTTTCCTTTCTAAAATGAAGAAATATAGCTAGCTGATCTTTTCGGATTCTTTGTTTTTATTTTCATGGAAATGGCTTGTTGACTAGAGGGCAGTGAAAAAATTGATTCAGAGCTTAGATTTTACATACAAGTATGATTTGGAAATATATTTGCTCATTTTATTTTTTAAGATAAAATTGGCCATTTGGATTAATTTCCTGTTTGATCTGTAATGAATTAATTCAGTCTGATCACCTGCCATGTGTGTGGAAAATTCTCATACTCTGAAAAGTGACAAAACAATAAAAATTTAACAGAATTCTCATAGAACGGAGAAGAAAACAGCCTAAATATGGTTCATCACAGTTTAACTACACAGTGAAATACAATTTAATAATGAATAATCTGGACAGCAGAAGAGAATGTAGAAAATAATTGTTAGATGAAGTGAACAGTTTAATCACAAATGGTAAATTCAAGAATAGTTCCTCAAGAATGAAAAGGAAGAAATAAGCAGCTTCAAGGAATCTTACATAAGAAGAGACAATAGATTTTTATGTCTGATTAGTTATAGAGAGAGGTACAGAGGGGTGCCAATCTCACGGATACCACTATAGATCTTTTCTTTACTAATTAATGTATGAATTTATATTATATCATTGTATAACAGTCAGAATAATGCCTCCCCCAAGAAATTCATATCCTAACATCCAGAACCTGTAACTACACTACAGGGAGATTACAGATGTGATTAAATTCAGCATCTTGACATGTGGAGATAATCCTGGATTATCCTGTTGTCTCTAGTTTAATTACAGGAGTCCTCCTAAGAAGGAGGTAGGAGGGTCAAAGTCAGAGAAGGAGATGTGATGATGGTAGCAGGGTTGGAGCCAGAAAAAATTCAGAATATCTTGCTACTAGCTTTGAAGCTAGAGGAAAGGGGACTCTGGCCAAGGAATTCAGGTGGCCTCTAGAAGAAAGGAAAGGCACGAAAATCTATTCTCCCCGGAGCCTCCACAGAAAACACAGCCCTAGCTACACCTTAATTTCAGACCAGTGGAATCCGTTTCAGACCTTTGACCTTCAGAATTGTAAGATAATACATTTGTGTTGTTTTAAGCTACTAACTTTGCAGCAATTTGTTATAGCAGCCATAGAAAACTCATCCACCTTGTGTTCCCACCCACTCATTCATTTCAGCCCCCCATTGATCTAGTACATCATGTCTAATAAACATCTCTAAAAAGTCATTTTTATCATAGTACTTCTTGTCCAAAACTTTCAGTGGTCCCTCAATTCTCAAATGAAAACATCTATTCCTGAGCTAGAAATTATAACTTATTAACATTATCCCCAATCACCTTCCCAAGCTTAGGCATCAGTACTGATCACACAGATATTTATTCTAACTAGACTAGTTTTTGCCTAGTTTACATTGCTACATTTTTCTTGAAAGTTAATATCTCCAATATATCTATGCATAATAAAATTCTATTATCTGAGAGGGTTTCTAAACATTAATAAAAAATAAATGGACAGATTTACACATATAAAATATTCAACTGTCTGAATGCATAAAAGTAATGGGGAGAAATATGTAAGACAAGCACAACAAAAGAATATTTTTACAAGGTTAATGTCTAATTATAAAATTAACATAAATGACAAACACATAGATGACTTTGGGTAAATGTACAAATGATCTAAAAAGAAAATTTAACTGATTGGAAAATATAAGGATAAATATTCAACTAAGTAAATTCAATTTGGATATTCAACTAAATAAATTCAATTTAAATAATGATACATTATTTTAACCTATAAATTAGTAAATATTTAAAATTATAATAATAATGTCAAGTACAGGGTGGAACACTTTCCTTAACAATGACTTAAAAAAGTAACAGCTGTACCAGAGAGCATTTTGGCAGTACGTACTAAGAGCACTAAAAATGTAATCTTCCCACTGGGTGCAGTGGCAGTTTGGGAGGCCAAGTCGAGCGTTTCAGTGGAGGTCAGGAGTTCAAGACTAGCCTGGCCAACATGGTAAAATCCCATCTCTACTGAAAAAAATACAAAAATTAGCCAGGCGTGGTGGCATATGCCTGTAGTTCCAGCTACTCAGTAGGCTGAGGCACGAGAATCGCTTGAACTCAGAAGGCAAAGGTTGCAATGATCCGAGATTGTGCAGCTGCACTCCAGCCTGGACGACAGAGGGAGACTCTGTCTAAAAAAAGAAAACAAAAAGTAATCTGCCATTTGCCATTTGATTAACTTATCCATATAAATTTGTGTACATTTATATAAAGTTCAAATTGTCTGAGTGGGCAGTGATTTAAATTATGGCACGTATATTTTATGAAATCTATATATCCTAGAGGCTTTTAAGAATTTGGAAAATGCAAATTAGAGAATCATAGGTAAAGTACAAGACAACAGTAAACACATAAAAATGTTATCAGTAGTGATCAGAAGTGATGACATTATTTTTCTATTTTATTTTTTCTTTTCAGACTTTAGAAGTATTTTATTTGGAGTACATATTTATCTTGTGTAAAAATAAGCCATATTTTAAAACAATTCTACTCATATTTCAAGTCTCACCTTAATACTGGTTCCCCTATGATTTTTCTTTCTTTTATCAGACCAACATAATATATTGCTCTTTCACTTCTAGAGCACTGCACAGCAATTTTCATGGAACTTTGAACATGCTACTTTACTTTCAATTTTTTATGAGCATAGAAAAGGGGACAGTCATGTATATTTCTTTATAGGACTTTTAACATGTAGTTCAATATCTAAATTATAGTAGGTGATCAATTAATGTTTTTTGTCAAATAAGCTTAACTCATCTCAGAACAGGTTCTATGTTCCAAACAAGCATGGATATTTTCTCCATACAACTGACAGATATTTTTAAAAAGTAAAATTCTAAAAGAAGAAAGTATGTTTAATTACTTTTTGTATCACTAATATAATAAAAGAAAATCGGGCAAATCTGGAGGGGGATTCCATTCAATTCTTTTTAAAAGAAAAAAAAAGTTTCTGATAAAACCTGGACACCCAAAACTCTCACTAAGCTTTTTGGTCCATTATCTGCTGGGATCATCCAGTCCTCAGTGGCTGAGCATTGCCAGTGTTTACCCAAAACTCTCACTAAGCTTTTTGGTCCATTATCTGCTGGGATCATCCAATCCTCAGTGGCTGAGCATTGCCAATGTTTCCTGCTAGGCAAGAAGCACTGTGATGCCATAGCAAATATCTTTCAGATCACCACCAAGGATTGGACTTTTCCCTTTGACCTGAACCATTGGATTAGTTACCGATTGTCAAAGTACTACCACCTGCCTGAGTTTGGAAATCACCCATAATGGAAACTATCATTGATGTTTACTCCCGAAGATATAAATGTCAATCCTAAAATATATGTGCCCCTGTCATACCTTTTTGGATACTCCAGTTGAATTGTTCAATCATATCCATTGTGGGCCAATTCTAGAGCTATGCCAACTTCCCTACCCCAGTCCAGTTTTCTTTCCTTTGCCAGAGACACATACTACAAAATCCCCACGTGCTTCATGGTGATGGCTGTCCTGTTGCTGACCTGTACTGTGAGAGCAAAAAAAAAAAATAATAATAGTGATTTAATGTTTTCTCTCTACGTGATACAGTATCAGTTTGAATTTTTGTAAATATTAATATACTTTTCATAGAAAAGGAAATTTAGTCAAGCACTGAATGGCCACTGTACTTAAACAAAGGGAAAAATTACAAAAATCCTAGTCTCCCTGTTTAAATATATCTCCAATCAGAAGCAGAAGGAAAACCCCTGCCCAGTAAATCTTCAGTATGTGATGTAAGGTCTAAACTTGAGGCTCAGTATTATCTACTGCCTTGATACCTGGTGAAATCAGAAGGGCTTTGAATAGCCTAACTGCTATGTCCCCTCCCAAACCTGCTCCCACAGATAAGATTTCCTAGCCAAATGGCCCTCCTTATCAAAGGCACCAGACACAGTTTCTGCTTATTCCTGAGTATTGGGTTTCAATTTCCTGCCAACTTGTAGAATCATTCAAACAAGCTGATCACATCTTCCACAGGAACCAGGGGACACATCACCCTTTTAATTCTACAAAATCTGCCTTCTGCAGCCCCTGGCTGTTCACTCTGGGTCCAACCCCTGTGTGACCCTGCATGACATATGGTGTCCTCCTCCCCGCAAGCTGTGAATGTATGTGACTAATAAATGCTGTCCATTTCATCTTTTTAGTGTCAAGTGTCGTATCTTCAGCCATCCCCATAACCTTAGGGTGGGAATCCCTCTGTCACCAACTGAGTGAATAGGAGGTGATTAAAACACATCAGTAAGAGAGTTTCTTGAAAATGTCTGATATGCTCATGTATATAAATTTATTCTCATCATTTTTCTTCTTCAGAATGACAATCTTTGGAAAATGTAGTTTCTTGTAAAGTCTTGGCTGGGCACTGTGTCTCACACCTGTAATCCCAGCACTTTGGAAGGCCAAGGCGGGTGGATCACCTGAGGTCGGGAGTTCAAGACCAGCCTGACCAACATGGAGAAACCTCATCTCTACTAAAAATACACAATTAGCCAGAGTGGTGGCACATGCCTGTAATCCCAGCTACTCGGGAGGCTAAGGCAGGAGAATTGCTTGAACCCGGGAGGCGGAGGTTGTGGTGAGCTGAGATTGTGCCATTGTACTCCAGCCTGGGCAACAAGAGAAAAACTTCATCTCAAAAAAAAAAAAAAAACAAATCTTCAAATTTGGTATGTCTAGAATGATGGGTCTGGGTCAACAACTGTATACTCAATATTACTCTCATTTTGACTCTCTTCAGCACACCAGACACACTCAGCCATATCCAGAACTGCAGGTCTCCATTTCCTTCCTGTAAAGCTTTCAAAGTACATGCACTGAAAATATTGTAATGATTATAATTAGCATTCAAGTCCAGGGCAAGTCTTTCTTTGAGGGAAGGACTACAGAATGCAGATCTTTTAGAGCACTGATGGAAGAAAATTGCTCCTAAAAAAATGTTTTCTTTTGGTTTGTTATTTTACTTTAAGTTCCCCGATACAAGTGCTGAACGTGTAGGTTTGTTAGACAGGTATACATGTGCCATGGTGGTTTGCTGCACTTATCAACCCTTCATCTAGGTTTTAAGCCCCACAGGCATTAACCATTTTTCCTAATGCTTTCCCTCCCCTTGACCTCTATGCCCTGACTGACCCCAGCGTACACTGCTCCCCTCCCTGTATCCAGGTGTTCTCATTGTTCAGCTCCCACTTATAAGTGACAAAATGTGGTGTTTGGTTCTCTGTTCCTCTGTTAGTTTGCTGAGGATGATGGCTTCCAGCTTCATCCATGTCCCGGCAAAGGTCATGATCTCATTCCTTTTTATGGCTGCATAGTATTCCACGGTGTATATGTACCACATTTTTTTTATCCAGTCTATCATTGATGAGTACTTGGGTTGGTTCCATGTCCTTGCTATTGTAAATAGTGCTGAAATAAATATATATGTGCATGTGTTTTTATAGTAGAATGATTTATATTCCTTTGGCTATATATCTAGTAATGCAATTCCTGGGTCAAATGGTATTTCTGGTTCTATATCCTAGAGGAATCCCCACACTGTCTTCCACAATGGTTGAACTAATTTACATTCCCTCCAACAGTGTAAAAGCATTCCTATTTCTTCACAATTTGTCAGCATCTATTGTTTCTTGACTTTTTAATAACTGCCATTCTGACTGGTATGAGATGATATCTCCTTGTGGATTTGATTTGCATTTCTCTAATGACCCGTGACGGTGAGCTTTTTTTCATGTTTCTTGGCCACATAAATGTCTTCTTTTGAGAAGTGTCTGTTCATATCCTTTGACCACTTTTTGATGGGGTTGTCTGTTTTTCTCTTGTAAATTTGTTTAAGTTCCTTGTAGATACTGGAAACTAGATCTTTGTCAGATGAGTAAATTGCAAAAATTTTCTCCCATTCTGTAAGTTGCCTGTTCACTCTGATGATAGTTTCTTTTGCTGTGCGGAAGCTCTTTAGTTTGATTAGATTCCATTTGTTAATTTTGGCTTTTGTTGCAACTGCTTTCAGCATTTTAGTGATGAAGTCTTTGCCCATGACTATGTCATGAATTGTATTGCCTGGGTTTTCTTCTAGGGCTTTTATGGTTTTGGGTTTTACATGTAAGTCTTTAATCCACCTTGAGTTAATTTTTCTATAAGGTGTAAGGAAGAGGTCCAGTTTCTGTTTTCTGCATATGGCTAGCCCAGTTTTCCCAGGACCATTTATTAAACAGGGAATACTTTGCCAATTGCTTGTTTTTGTCAGGTTTGTCAAGGATCAGATGGTTGTAGATGTGTGGTGTTACTTCTGGGGTTCTGTTCTGTTCCACTGGTCTATATGTTTGTTTTGGTACAAGTACCATGCTGTTTTTGTTACTGTAGCCTTGTAGTACAGTTTGAAGTCAGGTAGCATGATGCCTCCAGCTTTGTTCTTTTTGCTTAGGACTGTCTTGGCTATACAAGCTCTTTTTTTGGTTCCATATGAAATTTAAAGTTTTTTCCAATTCTGTGAAGAATGTCAATGGTAGTTTGATGGGAATAGCATTGAATCTATAAATTACTTAGGGCAGTATGGCCATTTTGACGATATTGACTCTTCCTATCCGTGAGAATAGAATGTTTTCCCATTAGTTTGTGTTCTCTCTTATTTCCTTGAGCAGTGGTTTGTAGTTCTCCTGGAAGAGGTCCTTCACATCCCTTGTTAGCTATATTCCTAGGTATTTTATTATCTTTGTAGCAACTGTGAATGGGAGTTCATTCATGATTTGGCTCTATGCTTGTCTATTGTTGGTGTATAGGAATGCTTGTGATTTTTCCACATTGATTTTGTATCCTGAGACTTTGCTGGGGTTGCTTATCAGATTAAGGAGTTTGGGGGCTGAGATGATAGGGTATTCTAAACATAGAATCATGTCATCTGCGAACAGAGACAATTTGACTTCCTCTCTTCCTATTTGAATACCCTTTATTTCTTTTTCTTGCCTGATTGCCCAGGCCAGAACTTCCAATACTATGCTGAATAGGAGCAGTGAGAGAGGGCATTCTTGTCTTGTGCTGGTTTTCAAAGGGAATGCTTCCAGCTTTTGCCCATTCAGTATGATATTGACTGTGAGTTTGTCATAAATAGCTCTTATTATTTTGAGATATATTTCATCAGTACTTGGTTTATTGAGAGTTTTTAACATGAAGGATGTTGGATTTTATTGAAGGCCTTTTCTACATTTATTGAGATGATCATGTGGTTTTTGTCTTTGGTTCTGTTTATGTGATGGATTACATTTATTGATTTGAGTATGTTCAACCAGCCTTGCATCCCAAGGATGAAGCTGACATGATCATGGTAGATAAGCTTTTTGATGTGCTGCTGGATGTAGTTTTCCAGTATTTTATTGAGGATTTTTGCATCAATGTTCATCAGGGATATTGGCCTGAAGTTTTATTTCTTTTGTTGTGTCTCTGCCAGGTTTTGGTATCAAGATGATTCTGGCCTCATAAAATGCGTTATGAAGGAGTCCCTCCTTTTCAATTGTTTAGAATAGCTTCAGAAGGAATGACACCAACTCATCTTTGTACCTCTGGTAGAATTCAGCTGTGAATCCACCTGGTCCTGGGGTTTGTTTGTATTTTTGTTTTTGTTGTTGTTGTTGTTTGTTTGTTTGTTTTTGGTTGGTAGGCTAATTACTACCTCAATTTCAGAACTTCTTATTGGTTTATTCAGGGATTCGACTTCTTCCTGGTTTAGTCTTGGGAGGGTATATGTGTCCAGGAATTTATACATTTCTTCTAGGTTTTCTAGTTTATTTTCATAGAGATGTTTATAGTTTTCTCTGATGGTAGTTTGCATTTCTGTGAGGTCAATAATGATATCCCCTTTATCATTTTTATTTGATTCTTCTTTTTTCTTCTTTATTTGTCCAGCTAGTGGTCTATCTGTTTTGTTGATTTTTTCAAAAAACTAGCTCCTGGATTTATTGATTTTTGAAGGGTTTTTGTGTCTCCACCTCCTTCAGTTCTGCTCTGATCTTAGTTATTTCTTCTCTTCTGCTGGCTTTTGGATTTGTTTGCTCTTGCTTCTCCAGCTCTTTTAATTGTGAAGTTATGGTGTCAATTTGAGATCTTTCTAGCTTTCTGATATGGGCATTGGAAAAAAAGTGTTTTCAAAAGTTCATGACCCAGAATCAAAATGCCTTCAAACTGTAGCTTGAATGAGCATTCCATATTTTCCATCTGTATCTTCATTTCCTTGTGCTTTTTCTATCAACCTTAAGGAAATAGGGGCATGATTTAAAGAGCGACGTAACAGGATGCAAATTGTCTCCAAACTTAGTCTTTAGCTATCACCTTGATTATGAGCTAGAAACTTGGCATCCTAAAGACTCCATTTTCCAGCCTACCTTGCTTCTACATGTGACGTATATTGTGTGAGGCCCCTGTGAAGTCTTCTTAAAGGAGACATCACATCTCTCTCCTCTCCATTTTCCTCTTTCCTGAAGGCTGGAATATGACATGAGGACTTGAGCTTGAGCAGCTATTTTGGACCATGAACAGAACGCCATGGATGAAAGAACATCAAACGAAAAGAATTGAGATTTGTATAAACTATTCAAGCCACTATACTAGCCCTGAACTGTGTATCTCTAGACTCTCCCACACACACACACACACAAAAGTAAATGTCTAGCTTGTTTATGCGTCTGTTACACGCAGCCGAACTTCCTTTGAACTGACACAGGTAGTATACCTAGAACTGCTATTCAACCAGTTTATACCAGTATAGTCATGCTATACTGAAATCTAAAATTCTGCCACATAGGTTACTGAGGAAAAACACCATCTAATAATCTTTCATAGCATCAACAAAGGTAGGAAATTGAGAATGCAAGTCTTGCCAGTATAGACATGGGACACTCCTGGTGGCTGCTGAGCTGGTGGCAGCAACAGTGCCAGTGGCATTTTCTGATCCTACCTGCTATTTTAAAGTAGCTCAAGATTTGCAAGGACAAAGTAGCAGAGCAGATGGCAAAAGCAGTAGCACACTGGCAGCAACATTGTCATCACTAGTTGATGACAGTGATAGCCACAGTCTGATTGAAACTCAGGCTCTCCGGATATGCACATGAAGGCAGGGCAGCCAGCACAAAAGATACAAAAGTAACAGGTGCCAGGTACCTATCTACTTTCCATTTACTGTAGCTCTTATCCCCCTTATCCATGGGGGATATGTTTTAAGCCTCTGGTGGATGTCTGCAACTGTGGATAGTACTGAAACTTACATATGCTATGTTTTTTTCTTATACGTACATACATACCTATGGTAAAGTTTAATTTATAAATTTGGCTGGCTGTGATGGCTCATGTCTGCAATCCCAGCACTTTGGGAGTCCGAAGTGGGTGGATCACCTGAGGTCAGGAGTTCAAGACCAGCCTGGCCAAGATGGTGAAACCCCGTCACTACTAAAAATACAAAAATTAGCTGGGCATGGTACCAGGCACCTGTAGTCCCAGCTACTTGGGTGGCTGAGGCAGGAGAATCGCTTGAACCCAGAAGGCAGAGGTTGCAGTGAGCCGAGATCACACCATTGCACTCCAGCCTGGGTGACGAGCAAAGCTCCAACTCAAAAAAAAAAAAAAAAAAAAAAAGAAAAAAAGTTTAATGTACAAATTAGGTGCGTAAGAGATTAACAACAGTAACTAATACTAAAATGGAACAATTATACTATAATACAAATTATGTGAGCGCGGTCTTTCTCTTTTTCTGTCTCAGGATATCTTATTTTACTGTACTCATTTCGTTGTGATGATGTGAGATGATAAAATGCCTGTGTGATGCTATGAAGTTAGGTGAATGATGTAGGCATTGTGACATAGTGTTAGGCTACTATTGACCCTGTGATGAGACATCAGAAGGAGGAGCATCTGCTTTGGGTGAGTCTGGTTGATGGAGCCATGATAGGCTAGATGGTTGCATGTCTGGAGCAGACAGTATTGACAACAAATGAGCAGGTAGCTTATACAGTGTGGACATGCTGGACAAAGGGATGATTCACATCCCGAGCAGGAGAGACCAGGTTGGCACAAGATTTCATCACACTAATCAGAACAGTGTGCAATTTAAAACATATGAATTGTTTATTTCTGGAATTTTCTATTTAATATTTTCAGACAGATAAGGGGAACTACCTATTGGAGAAGTCATTGGAACACTGCTATGTGGCTCACAATATTAAATCTGGACTCAGACAGGAGCAACTCAGTGAAATTATAAACAAAAGATTATACTATTAACTTCTAAATAAATCAATAACTGATTTGAAAATTATTAAATTGGATGAATGATTTATATAACTAAGTAAGCAATTGTATAATTATAGATGTGTGTCATACACATGTCTAATTTAGAGAACAGAAAGAATTTTAAATGCATTTTATTTACACATTAACTTATATTTCTTTTTGAATATCACCCCTGAGCATGCCTAGATAGAAGCCAGTCTTTAGTTACAATTTTGTAACTTAAGAAGAAGTTGAGAAGTTAAGAGAAGCTACTGTTCTACTTTTCCCACTCTGAATATCAGATTATTGACTACAATTGTCACTAAAGTCAAACCCAGTTATGATTTATGTATCTATAAAAATAGCTGAAGAATATGTAACTTTGGGACATCTTTTTAAAAAGAAGACACTGATGATGAAATAGCATGATGAAGGAAGAACTACGAAACACATACCATAAGAAAAGAACAATAAAGATGTAACAAGCATGATAACACGGTGGGTCTAACATTAACTTTCAATCCATTTTCAGTAGGACAATGGTGAAGCCATTAGCTAGGTGTCGATAAGGAAAATACATCTCTTCTAGTCTGTCAAATGTTTTGATTTCATCATGATTCATGGATCCTCTTCTTTCAGGTTTCATACTCTAACAATCAGTTACGGAAGTTGCTCAGCTTCTTGTATCAAACAGTTTATAAAGAATTGAAGAGAATTCTCTGTCCACTCTCAATAGCTCTTTTGTCAGACGGATTTAAATACAGAGTCTTTATCAATTGTATCTTATAAGATGTTTTTTACTCTCAATTATGATCTGCATAATTGTTACCTCCAGTTTCTAAGAGCAGTGGCTCTCAAATATCAATCTTTTGACCCACTGCATCAGAATCATTTGGAAAATCTGTTAAAAATTTAGAATTCCAAGCCATGCTTCCAAAATATATTTTAGGTATGGCCTAAGAAATTATAGTTTAGCAGTATGTCCAACTCCCAAATTGAAAGCACAGCCAGATTTGGGAATCTGGTATTTAGAGGAAGGCTGCCCTTACTGCCCGGTGGGGCTGAAGCACTGCTCTGACTTCACCTTTCCTATCCAAGTTCTCTGGGATCTTCCCCTTTCCATAGCTATTGGGTGGAGAACAGGAAAGGGTATGAAACCTCACTCTTAAGGTGATAGACAGATTATTTTCCAGATTTGAACTGATATAAACTCAATCTGGAAAAGTGCATTCCCTAAAAGACAGAACTCTCATTATGTGTTTCCTCCTCAGAAAAAAACATCACATGCTTCCCATGGTTCCAATCATTTTGGGTTTTACTAAGTTTCATGTTCATTCTCAGGTAACTAATTTAAATAACCCTGAGAGATAATAATAGAGAATCATGCTCTCCGTTGAACATGCAGAATAAAAAAATGCAGAATAAAAACTAAAGCATAAAGTATAATTCCCAAGCATAGATAGGGGCAGAGATCATCAGACAGAGGAAAAATGAAGAAATTTTGATTTCAACCAATTTGAGCAGTCAGATGTGAACCTGATATCAGAGGAGGCAATGGGTCAGGAATCCAACAAGTCTTGCAAATTGAGAATCCTAAAACAAATCTGAGGTCAGGAGGGAGCAGGAAATGGGTTAATTCCGTGGTTTTAGGCAAGGCTGGAGAGATCAACAGCATCTTGAAGGTCAAAGGAGGTACAGAATCCAACAGCTTAGAGAATTTGAAGCAGAGGCATTCATGAGTAGAAAGAGTAAAGAAACACTATGCCTAAGTCAGTGAGAAATTCTCTCTGCTTCCTTGTATACCTCCTGTTGGCAAAGTGAGGCCCTGAGACCACAGGTGTATAATCACTGACAGAAGATGACTAGAGAATAAAAGGTACACTCTGTACAAGAATGAAGTAAAGACAGAAGTGTGACAATTATTGGAAGCTCTTAAACATTAAAAGCACCCAGCAGGCAATTCCTTCCTCCGTGTTTATTAATTCCTCCCCTGCATCTGACAAGGTACAAAGGTAAGTTTTGCTCTCTACCTGCTGTATATTTACAAGGTATAAAAGACCTGGAGAAATCTTTCACCTCGAGTCTCTTAGGCAGCTTAATTCCTCATTAACTTTCATAAAGGCCAATTCAGTGAGTCAAACTCCGTTCTGTTGTTGCAGAAATAAAAATAGTTTAACCAGCAAAAGATACTCGAGTCCACTTCAATTAAAAAATAGAAATTAATAATGGCAACTATAGAGTGCTTGGGTCTCACAACAATGTAGAAATAAGAAAAGACTAAACTACGACCTTGAGCAAGTCATTTAACCTCCCTAGGCCTCAGTGTCATTGATTGTAAAATCAAGAGGATAACACTTGCTCAGAATATTTCATGAAATTGTGATGAGGCTCAAATGAGTTAACATATACCAAAGCACTTCAGAAGAAAACAACTATCAATATCATCATTAATATTTATCTATTTGGCCAGTATTTCATTTTAGTCATATTCACATAAGTATGTGATTGCAAACAATTGCATTTCATAATACAGAAAGAGCAAAAAGATTCACAAAATGGTCAAAAGTAAAACGGTTATATGATTTTTAAAGAGAATGCAATAAGAAAATCCCACATCATGGGAGGAGAAAATATTATCAAAATGTAACACTATTTCTTTTTTTTTTCTGATCATATTTTTATTTATTTTTATTTTTTTAAATTATACTTTAGGTTTTAGGGTACATGTGCACAATGTGCAGGTTCGTTACATATGTATCCATGTGCCATGTTGATTTCCTGCACCCATTAACTCGTCATTTAGCATTAGGCATATCTCCTAATGCTGTCCCTCCCCCCTCCCCCCACCCCACAACAGTCCCCGGAGTGTGATGTTCCCCTTCCTGTGTCCATGAGATCTCATTGTTCAATTCCCACCTATGAGTAAGAACATGCGGTGTTTGTTTTTTTGTCCTTGCGATAGTTTACTGAGAATGATGTTTTCCAGTTTCATCCATGTCTCTACAAAGGACGCGAACTCATCATTTTTTATGGCTGCATAGTATTCCATGGTGTATATGTGCCACATTTTCTTAATCCAGTCTATTGTTGTTGGACATTTGGGTATTCACAATAGCAAAGAGTTGGAACCAACCCAAATGTCCAACACTATTTCTTATTGTCATATGCATTTTCTCCTTTTAAATCACACAACATTAGAGAAAAATTATAAGTAGCGTTAAATAAGATGCCGATTTATATTTCTAACAAGATGGTTGTTGGTCAATTTCGCTTTTGACAAGAAAATGTCCAAGGATCATGCGGACTTAGAGAAAGCAGAGCATGGATAAGGAGCATATTCCTGTAGACCTCTCTTCCACACTCTAATAGAAAACTCCATCAAATTAGTATTGACCCTGTGTAGGACCTCTCATACCTTATCCAGATAATTCTGGGGGCTTACAACCAAAGCAGGCTAAAAGGCTTCATTTATTTGTACATCAATGGTCAAGCTCAAATCTCTGTGCTCTTATCTCTCCAATGCAAGTAAGGATTAACAAAAAGCATGTGAACAAGTGAAAATTTAAAAAAAAAGGTGGGGGGGAGCAAGAGAGTTTGTGCCAGTGCATAGAGGATAGCTGGTATAATCTACATACTCAAACACACTCAGTGCTTTCTCAGGCATCAATATAGCTCACATGTGAGAAAATAAAAATTACATTGGGAAATGACACATTAAAGTGCTCAAACTTAGCCCTTTCTCTGAAAGCTATAATTGCTGAAAATGTGGCCTAATATCTCAAAATAATAGTCACTGGTGATATAGTCAATAAATGTATGCCGAGTTAATAATTCTTTATATTAAATTCCTTCTGTTGAAATAACTGCTATGGTATCTGTCATCTGATTGAACCCTTGACTGATAGAAGATAGCTGGCATTCAAGCCAGAGGCTAAAAGGCATCTACCAAAAGAATTAGTAAAAATAGAGAAGACAAGAGTTTCAGGAACTGAGTCTTCAAGTACGCCAACTAATTTAAAGGTTTAGGGAGATGATAAGAAAATAGTAAATAAGAAAAAAATAAGACAAGAAAAAATTAGCAACTAGTGAGGTGGAAGAAAAACTACATGATATAATATTCTGGAAGACAAATAAAAAATGATATTTCAAGGAAGAGAGAATAATCAATGGATCAAGATGGAAATCATAAGTAACCTATCAGTAGTAGGGGAGAACACTTGGCAAGTATGTATTTAAAAGAGATTAGAGATTATGATCTTAGTATCAAATAAGTCTGAATTCAAGGGAAAAGGCATAAAATTATAAAAATAGAGTGTTTTATAATTATAAAATGTACAATTTATAACGAAGGTATACGAGTTACAAATACATGCTCTAAATAATATTTATAAAGCAAAAATCATAGAAGATACAAAGGTCAATAAATGAAAATATATTTAAAATAACAGATTCAAGCCGGGTACAGTGCCTCATGCCTGTAATTCCAGCACATTTAGAGGCCAAGGTGGGAAGATTACTTCAAAGCCAGGAGTTTGAGACCAGCCTGGGCAACAAAGCAAGACCCTGCTTTTACAAACAGTAAAATAAATTAGCTGTGTGTGGTGGCAAGCGACTATAATCACTTAGTTTGAGCCCAGGAGTTTGAGGCTTTATTGAGCTATGATAGCACAGGCCTGGGTAACAGAATGAGACCCTGCCTCTAAAAAAAAAATAATGAAATCACAAATTTACATTTCCTCTCTTAATTCACAGCAAATCAAATGGAGAGAAAGCATTTTTTTAAAACTAAGTATCATATATAAAAAGTAGACGTACTATATATATATATATATATATATATATATATATCTCCCAAATATAGGTAATATGCCTTCTTTTAGGAGGCATTGTTTCATGAACCAGAGGCAATATGCCCTCCTGTCCATGAAACAGTCACAAAAATTGACTATATATTCAACCACCAAGCAAACTCCAATAAATTCCAAATTTATAAAGTATAAAGTTTACAGGAAATATTCTCTGACCGTAAATAAACCAGGAAACAAAAAATCCTGCAACTGATATGTTACATTAGTGCCACTCATCAATATTTCCAGTATTTCTACTTTTTGTCATTCCAGGACACAATAGGACTGTGTTTCCCTAACACTCTTGAATTCATGCTTACGGGACTTGCATTAACCAGTAAAATGTGAACAGAAGTATTTAAGGGTGTGCTGCAGTGACTGGCATCATTCCAGATGGTTCTGTTTGAGGACCAATGGAGCATAGCTCCAAACTGACCCTAACGGATATGTACTATGAAGTTAGTGTTAACCTATCCTGAATTGACTGATACAAACCTTCAGAATTTTTGAAAATTTAAATTGAAATTGTAGAACTCTAGCCCCCAAAAAAGATAAAAACACCAGAACCTATGAAAATACACTTTTTAAAAAGCTATGCTTGAAGTACACATAAAAATATACAGGAAGAACTTTTCTTCTAAAGTATTGCCATTTTGGTGACCGAGCTCCAAAACCCCTGAGTCTCTCTGCCTCCCTTCTCTAAGATTCAGATTTCCAGGAAATAAAATCTAATTGGTCCAGCTTGAATCAGTTATCTGACCAAAAGCATGGGGTTCAACAACACAGACATGGCCTCTTATAGTTTGAGGGCCCTCCACTGTGTTTTGAGGCCATTTCCAGAGGGGAATAACTATAATTTTATTACATCTCACCCCTTAGTCACACGCTGCCTACAGTGATTCAACTATCTAGATTCTGGACTCAGTTATGAGGTGCACCAAGACATGGTACCTGGTTGCACAATCTCTACCTGTTCAGTTGTTTCCCAGTGAGGAAGAGCTTGGCCTTAGTTATGCAGGTCAAGTAGGCAGAGTTAGCACTCTGGGAAGTAAATAACATATATTGAAAGTTGTATGTTCCATACTAGCTTCTATGAGAATTAAACTATGAGTCTATAAATTAAGTTTCACTATAATGGTCATTTCCTGTGTATATGCTATGTGAAGAGAGATTGTGCTTATAATATGGGAAGAAGCAACATATGTTTCTTTGAATTCATCATTTGCAGTAATTATGCTCCAACTCTGTTTTGGCATAGTTTTTGTATATCATAACTCCTAGAATCACCATAAATGTCTAGGGTAGGTTTTCTAAGCTTTTTCTCTTGTCCTCTCCATCTAAACAGAATTTTTATCCACCCTGACTCTTGCCTTTGATGGGACAAAAACCAATTTTTCACTGTTTAATTCAGCAAGGCCCATTCTTTAAACAGCTTCCAGAAGCAGAATATATATTCCAAGAGGAGCCATGGACATCCCTAAACCCTCTTCAGTGGCAAAAGTGGCAGAGAAAAGAGTATCCAGATGGCTGTGCTGGAACTCTTTTCTCTCTTCTGGATCTACCAAGGGATTGATTTCTGATCAAACAAATGCGACTGGACTCCTTTCAAGGCATTAAATGTAATTAGCTGTTAATTGTTATCGTTAAAGGACTCTGCTGAGTGGCTATCAAGGCACCATCTGGACAGCTCATCACATTCACTGGGGAAATCCCGAAATCTCCATCCAAAAATGTCTGTGTCACTTGCAGGCATTTACAATACCTGTCAACAACCTTTGCATCCAGTAGGAAACTTGTCACAGATGGTTGAAATTAAAGACAGAAATACTCTTTTTGTGGGTCAAAATTCTGCTTTGTAGTATTTATACTTCTTTAAAACAATCAGGTTTAAATGAGGATAAATATAAGAGAACATAGACATGTATGTTCTCTTATATTTTAAACACCATCTATATCATCTCAGCATTTGGTTGTAAACAACAGAACATGACACAGATCATCTGAAGCAAAAAGAGAGAGAGAATTGATTAGAATTATATTGGACTGCTGGAAAACCAGCTTGAAAATCTGACAGGTCCCAAGTAAGCTCTGGACGGCTATGCAGAAGATACCCAGGGGATGTCAGACAACTCTAACAGACTCTGTATTGTGCTATCACTTGCTCAAGATCCAAAATCTTACAAAAGAACGCCTGTTGTTCAAGTCTGTGTCAGAGTTTTACCACCTGATTCTATCAAGATGAAGAAAGAGGAAACATCTGTGGCTTCCACACCTGGAGATGGACACTGCCTTCAAGTTAGTGATCTCCAAGTTAAGATGAAGATACCATCATGAAGCAGATGTGGAAGCTGAACACCCCCAAAGTGGCAAAGATTAACTAAATGATTTTACTATAAATCGAACCCCTCTATGACAGGTAAAAAAATCTGTCTACCAATGATATTTTGAAAATCATTCCTGATTCAATCATTAACTAAATGTATGTTCACATGTGGTAAGGACGTATTACAGGGAAATCTTGAGAACTTTAGATGAAGTGGTACATTCCTTACCTTTTGAGACCCATACCACAAAAGAAAACAAAATGCTTTTCTCCAGAATAGAATACTGGTCTCAACAGGTGATTTTCATGACCCTTAGAGGGTTTTTAAAGTTCCGTTAATTTTTTATTTATTAAATTCATATGCATCTACTAAGTTGTTTATGTGTCACTTTGTAAAGTTTTGCTAGATGGATACAAAATAGTATTTAATACTGTCTCTAATTGAAATCTAAGTGGGAAAAATAAGACATATCTACCCAAAATAATTAGTAAACGGAAATATATATACTTCGATGGAAGTCAATTAAAATTTTATATATCCTGAAGCCTACTTAAAAGTACATTTTTATACAAATAATATTCAGTTCCCAGCATGTCTTGTGTGCTTGGAAAATAGATATGACAAAAATCCAATTTAATTTTGTCCTTTCCCTCTGCTATGCAACAATTTGCCAAAATGTTACAGGCTTGCTCCATCTATCCAGATACTTGGATGTATATTATCTGGTCATAGCAAACTGTCTCCTCTTCCCTTTTTATCATGTGAACTCCAGTTCATCCTTCAAGATTTAACTCAGATGTACCTCTTGTGAATTTCTTGATGTACACACTATGGATCTGTGGTCTGGACACCTTGTCTCTTGCCTTCTTAATGGCACCACACCCTAATGATTCAGTAAATTTATGCCCACTCTCCTTCCCTATTCCACTTCTCTTCATCCATCTCTTAAATAGAAGAAAAAGTACCAATAGGACTCAAGGACAAAATGGAGTCCTAGAGTCATATACATAAGCCAGCAACCATGGGGTGGCACCTACAGTGGGGGAGTGGAAGGAGGAGTAAAATGTTTATAAAGAGAAGTTCATGGGAAAAACGCTGGCCCTTAGAGAGCCAGGTCAGTCCAGAAGTTCAAAACAATTAAATAACGACCCATCTACATAATTCCACCTGTTTCCCTCCTTCCGCATGCTTAGCTGGTTGATTAGTAACTGTACTACGGCAATTCTTATGGGTTAACATTATCATTGTATATTAGTGAAAAATGAAAGCTTCAGGCTCTACACCTCTATTGCAAAATCAGTGTAGCACTAGGGCCTGCTGTAAACATTCCTACAAAATAGATATATCGATCACAGTCATACTCATCCGTGATTTTAATGGAGGTTTAATATAAAGAATTTGTGAATAGGATAAAAGGAATAAGGCAAAAGGCAAACAGTGAGACACCAAGAAATGGTACTTTAAAAGCAGCTACTCATCCAAAGGTCCTAAGAACTTAGAAGCTTGGAAGAAAAATCCTGACGACCTGGACATAGACCTCTGAGGAAGGGGAGCTGCTAGATGGCCTAGTACCTCCAGAGCTCAGAAGAGGGCCCCTGCAGAGCTAGGACTGAGACTTATGAGGAGAGGACCATCTGTTTACTGTTGGTAATCTGGGTAGATGCAACAAGGCTGGTACAAGAATATAAAAAAGCAAATGGAAACTGGAGCCACCTGGTGCTATTGGAAGCAATTACTGCGTTCAGAGTGATGCTCCATTGCTATTGTAGTCCTGAAAGGATCAAGAAACAAAGAGGCCACCATCTCCTTTTCCTCCTTCAGCCTTTCAGTTTCTCTCTAGTTGCCCATAATAATAGCACCCAATAGGAGCCAGCTGGCGAAGGGAAGACAGTATTCAGAATTCCAAACAGAGTCCTATAACACCAAGGCTGGGAGATAAACACTTCATTATCAGTAGGAAAAGCAGCAGGCAGGGAAGAAATCTCTCCAGGTGAAGTTAGATGTCAGTTCTTTTCTTTGCATTGCATCTTTTTAGGTTTTATTTCTCATAAGGTGAAGTTTCCAACTTTTAACTGAGGCCCTCTGAAAGATAATATCACAAGCCTCATAATGAAGGCCTTTTTCCTCATCATAATTTCTGATCCAATTAGAAAACATTTTTAAAAATAACTAAAAGGGTATAATTGAATTGTAAAACACAAAGGATAAATGCTTGAGGTGATGGATACTCTATCTACCCTTATGTGATTATTACTGTATTGCATGCCTGCATGAAAATATCTTGTGTAACCCATAAAACATATACACCTACTATGTACCCACAAAAATTAAAAATATTTTTTAAATGCAAATATCCCTTCAGTTCCCAGGGACAGGGCTTTCCTGATCTTGCCCAAAATTCAGAGACCCATTTCACGCTGAAATGTGTTCCTGACCCTCTGGATAAAGGAAGAACTGCCACACTATGCAGGGATCACTAAGCCCTGTCTCTCGACAGCCACGAGCTGTTAGTCCTATTTTGCTTTCAGAGTTGTTTACCGACCTCTGTTTTTTAAAACAAAATTTTTATCTTAGAATACTCTTCTCTGAGCAGCATTAACCAATACTGACAAAAATGAATGGTAGATGTCCCATGAGCCTCAGAAGGCTGTACACCAGCTGAGCACTGAGCACAGTTTTATAAGTGAAATAATGATGAATGGTTTCTCCATACCTAAGCACAACATTGAGTTAAAATCAACACTGCATGACTGATTTTTAAAACTCTTCTGACAGTTCTACCCTGTAAGTTGGCCTTAAGCCTGTCTTGCCTTTCTGGGCCATCAGATTTGTTCGGGGATCTCCAACAGGCAGCAGTCTGGAATACCTGCAGCTTAGTGGCCCACGATGCAGGAAATATTTTTGCCTGACCCTGAATCTATTAAAGCAATTTCTTCCTCTCTGATTTTTACAGCTAATGTCCAGTTGGCCAGTCAACCATGGCTGCAATGAAAGGAAAATGACTTTGGGGAAGTAACATGGACTTCTTGGAGTAAAACTATCAAGATGGGAAAGATCCTATCCAGTTTATTCTCTCTCAATTTTAGAAAAACATCTTTCACACTTTTCCTCAAATATTGAGCCATATAAAATCATTGTTCCATTTAACTTTAAATTAACTTTAACAAGGACAACTTAAGGTACTGTGTTAGATGGAGTAAACCAAACAGAGTCTTAAAATATAAAAACTATCGACAATCGAATAGGAATAACACACTTTTTTTTCATTTAACATTTCAACTTAACCATGGAGATGTGGGGGATTTATGTCCTTTCCCTTTAGATTTTGTGTATGTTATGCAATTGCTTTAATCAACACAAAACTACAGAAGTGACACTGTACCTGTTTCTGTGCCTAGGCCTTACAAAACTGACAGCTTCTGCTACCTGTCTCTTAGAACAATCGCTCTTGAAAACCAGCCACCATGCTGTGAGGAAGACCAAGCAATCCCATGGGGAAGCCCACATAGAGAAGAACTGGAAGTTCCAGACTGAAGTCCTGCTGTGTTCCCAAACAGTCAGTACCAATTTGCCTTTTAAAAGAGTGAGCTATCGTGTAAATGACTTCTCTGGATCCAGAAAAGCCTAGTTCTTGACCTACAAAATCATGAGCAAAATAAAATTGCTCTTTTAAGACATTATCTTTTGGGGTATTTTCACAGGCAACAGGCACCCACTATAAAAAGCTGTCACCTCATATGAGATAACATCCTCAAGACATTTTGAGTAGTTTAGTCCAGATCACTAGAAACCCCCTTTATTTTATCTCCAAGCAAACACATTTTTCCTGCCTTTCAGTATGTATGTTCTGAAAGAGAAAAAAGGCATTGAGACACAAAAGCACATTATAAGACAGAAAACTCTATGTTCCATTTCCTATCATTTACCTTGATGTGAGCAACCATCTCCAAAAGGGAGACTAGTTGCCATTGCTTCATATGTCCCTCTCATCTTTCACCTACTTCTCCCTTTGCAGTCTTGGGCATACCATTGTTGCCTCTTCACCTATTCCCACCTCTTCTCTATAATTTTTTATTATCCTTTAAGTTCTAGGATACATGTGCAGAACATGCATGTTTGCTACATAGGTATACATGTGCCATGGTGGTTTGCTGCACCCATCAATCCATCATCTACATTAGGTATTTCTCCTAATGCTATCCCTCCCCTTGCCGCCCATCCCCCAACAAGCCCCAGAGTGTGATGTTTCCTTCTCTGTGCCCATATTTTCTCATTGTTCGACTCCCACTTATGAGTGAGAACACGCGGTGTTTGGTTTTCTGTTCCTGTGCTACTTTGCTGAGAATGATGGTTTCCAGCTTCATCCATGTCCCTGTTTGGTTTTCTGTTCCTGTGCTACTTTGCTGAGAATGATGGTTTCCAGCTTCATCCATGTCCCTGCAAAGGACATAAACTCAGTCTTTTTCATGGGTGCATAGTATTCCATGGTGTACATGTGCCACATTTTCTTTATCCAGTCTAACGTTGATGGGCATTTGAGTTGGTTCCAAGTCTTTGCTATTGTGAATAGTGCTACAGTAAACATACGTGTGCATGTGTCTTTATAGTAGAATGATTTACAATCCTTTGGGTACATACCCAGTAATGGGATTGCTGGGTTAAATGGTATTTCTACTCCTAGATTCTTGAGAAATTGCCACACTGTTTTCCACAATGGTTGAACTAATTCGCACTCCTACCAACAGTGTAAAAGCATTCCTATTTTTCCACATCCTCTCTAGCATCTGCTGCTTCCTGACTTTTTAATGATCACCATTCTAACTGCCATGAGATGGTATCTTATTGTGGTTTTGATTTGAAGTTCTGTAATGGCCAGTGATAATGAGCTTTTTTTCATATGCTTGTTGGCTGCATAAATATCTTCTTTTGAAAAGTGTCTGTTCATATCCTTCACCCATTTTTGATGGGGTTGTTTGTTTTTCTCTTGCAAATTTGTTTAAGTTCCTTGTAGATTCTGGATATTATCCCTTTGTCAGATGGATAGATTGCAAAAATTTTCTCCCATTCTGTAGGTTGCCTGTTCACTCTGATGATAGTTTCTTCTGCTGTATAGAAGCTCTTTAGTTTAATTAGATCCCATTTGTCAATTTTGGCTTTCGTTGCAATTGCTTTTCGTGTTTTAGTTATGAAGTCTTTGCCCAGGCCTATGCCCTGAATGGTATTGCCTAGGTTTTCTTCTAGGGTTTTTATGATTTTAGGTCTTATGTTTAAATCTTTAAACCATCTTGAGTTAATTTTTGTATCAGGGTGTAAGGAAGTGGTCCAGTTTCAGTTTTCTGCATGTGGCTAGTCATATGACCATACACCATTTATTAAGGAGGGAATACTATCCCAATTGCTTGTTTTTGTCAGATTTGTCAAAGATCAGATGGTTGTGGATGTGTGGTGTTATTTATGAGGCCTCTCTTCTGTTCCATTGGTCTATATATCTATTTTGATACCAGTACCATGCTGTTTTGGTTTCTGTAGCCTTGTATTATAGTTTGAAGTCAGGTAGCATGGTGCCTCCAGCTTTGTTCTTTTTGCTTAAGATTGTCTTGGCTATATGGGCTCTTTTTTTGTTCCATATGAAATTTAAAGTAGTTTTTTTCTAATTCTGTGAAGAAAGTCAATGGTAGCTTGATGGGAATAGCATTGAATCTATAAATTACTTTGGGCAGTGTGGTCATTTTCCGATATTGATTCTTCCTATCCATGAGCATGTAATATTTGTTTGTGTCCTCTCATTTCTTTGAACAGTGGTTTGTAGTTCTCCTTGGAGAGGTCCTTCACATCCCTTGTAAGTTGTATTCCTAGGTTTTTTATTGTCTTTCTAGCAGTTGTGAATGGGTGTTTGCTCATGATTTGGCACTCTGTTTGTCTATTATTGGTATGTAGCAATGCTTGTGATTTTTGCACATTGATTCTGTATCCTGAAACTTTGCTGAAGTTGCTTATCAGCTTAAGGAATTTTTGGGCTGAGAAGGTAGGGTTTTCTAAATATACAATCCTGTCATCTGCAAACAGAGATAATTTGACTTCTTCTCTTCCTGTTTGAATACGCTTTATTTCTTTCTCTTGTCTGATTGCCCTGGCCAGAATTTCCAATACTATGTTGAATAGGAGTGGTGAGAGGGGGCGTCCTTGGCTTGTGCTGGTTTCCAAAATGAATGCTTCCAGCTTTTGCCCATTCAGTATGATATTGGCTGTGAGTTTGTCATAAATAGCTCTTATTATTTTGAGATATGGTCCATCAATACCTAGTTTATTGAGTGTATTTACCATGAAGAGGTGTTGAATTTTATCAAAGACCTTTTTTGCATCTATTGAGATAATTATGTGGTTTTTGTCATTGGTTCTGTTTATGTGATGAATTACATTTATTGACTTGCATATGTTGAACAAGCCTTGCATCCCTGGGGTGAAGATGATTAGATCATGGTGAATAATTTTTTTGATGTGCTCCTGGATTCAGCTTGCCAATATTTTATTGAGGATTTTTGCATCGATGTTTATCAGGGATATTGCCCTGAAATTTTCTTTTTTGTGTGTGTCTCTGCCAGGTTTTGGTATCAGGATGATGTTGCCCTCATAAAATGAGTTAGGGAGGAGTCCCTCTTTTTCTACCATTTGGAATAGTTTCAGAAGGAATAGTACCAACTCTTCTTTGAACCTCTGGTAGAATTCGGCTGTGGATTCATCTGGTCCTGGGCTTTTTTTGGTTGGTAGGTTATTAATTACTGTCTCAATTTCAGAACTTGTTACTGGTCTATTCAGGGATTTCACTTCTTGGTTTAGTCTTGGGAAGTGTATGTGTCCAGGAATTTATCCATTTCTTCTAGATATTCTAGTTTATTTGCATATAAGTGTTTATAGTATTCTCTGACGGTAGTTTGTATTTCTGTGGGATCATTGGCGATCTCCCCTTTATCATTTTTTATTGTGTCTATTTGATTCTTCTCTCTTTTCTTCTTCATTAGTATCTTTTCAAAAAACCAGCTCCTGGATTCATTAATTTTTTGAAGGGTTTTCTCTGTCTCTATCTCCTTCAGTTCTGCTCTGATGCTTATTTCTTGTTTTCTGCTAGCATTTGAATTTGTTTGCTCTTGCTTCTCTAGTTCTTTTCACTATGATGTTAGTGTGTTGGTTTTAGATCTTTCTGGCTTTCTGCTGTGGGCATTTAGTGCTATAAATTTCCCTCTAAACACTGCTTTAGCTGTGTTCCAGAGATTCTGATACATTGTGTCTTTGTTCTCATTGGTTTCAAATAAATTATTTATTTCTGCCCTTATGTTGCTATTTACCCAGTAGTCATTCAGGAGCAGACTGTTCAGTTTCTATGTAGTTGTTTGGTTTTGAGTGAGCTTCTTAATCCTGAGTTCTAATTTGATTGCACTGTGGTCTGAGAGACAGTTTGTTATGATTTCCATTCTTTTGCATTTGCTGAGGAGTGTTTTGTTTCCAATTATGTCGTCAATTTTAGAATAAGTGCTATGTGGTGCTGAGAAGAATGTATATTCTGTTGATTTGGGGTGGAGAGCTCTGTAGATCTCTATTAGGTTCACTTGGTCCAGAGCTGAGTTCAAGTCCTGATATCCTTGTTAATTTTCTGTCTTGTTCATCTGTCTAACACTGACAGTGGGGTATTAAAGTCTCCCACTATTGGCCGGGCACGGTGGCTCATGCCTGTAATCCCAGCACTTTGGGAGGCCGAAGCGCATGGATCACCTTAGATCAAGCATTCAAGACCAGCCTGGCCAACATGGTGAAACCCCATCTCTACTAAAAATACAAAATTAGCTGGGCATGGTGGCATGCACCTGTAGTCTCAGCTACTCAGGAGGCTGAGCCAGGAGAATCACTTGAACCAGAGGCAGAAGTTGCAGTGAGCCAAGATCATGCCACTGCACTCCAGCCTGGGCGACAGAGTGAGACTCGATCTCAAAAACTAACTAAATAAGTAAGTCTTCCACTATTATTGTGTGGGAGTCTAAGTCTCTTTGTAGGTCTCTAAGAACTTGCTTTATGAATCTGGGTGCTCCTGTATTGGGTCCATATATATTTAAGATAGTTAGCTCTTATTGTTGCATTGATCCCTTTACCATTATGTAATGCCCTTCTTTGTCTTTCTTTATCTTAGTTGGTTTAAAGTCTGTTTTATCAGAGACTAAGTTTGCAACCCCTGCTTTTGTTTTTTTTTTTTTTTTTTGCTTTTGATTTGCTTGTTAAATCTTCCTCCATCCCTTTATTTTGAGCCTATGTGTGTCTTTACACAGAGATGCATCTCCTGAATACAACAAACCAATGGGTCCTGACTCTTTATCCAATTTGCCAGTATGTGCCTTTTAATTGGGGCATTTAGCCCATTTATATTTAAGGTTAATATTGTTATGTGTGAATTTCATCCTGTCATTATGATGCTAACTGGTTATTTTGCCCATTAGTTGACGCAGTTTCTTCATAGTGTTGATGGTCTTTACATTTTGATTTGTTTTTGCAGTGGCTGGTACAGGTTTTTCCTTTCCATATTTAGTGCTTCCTTCAGGAGCTCTTGTAAGGCAGGCCTGGTGGTGACAAAACCCCTCAGCACTTGCTTGTCTATAAAGGATTTTATTTCTCCTTCACTTATGAAGCTTAATTTGGCTGGATATGAAATTCTGGGTTGAAAATTCTTTTCTTTAAGAATGTTGCATATTGGCCCTTACTCTCTTCTAGCTTGTAGGCTGTCTGAAAAGAGATCCACTGTTAGTTTAATGGGCTTTCCTTTGTGGATAACCCAACCTTTCTCTCTGGCTGCTGTTAACATTTTTTCTTTCATTTCAACCTTGGTGAATCTGATGATTATGTGTCTTAGGGTTGCACTTCTCGAGGAGTAACTTGTGGTGCTCTCTGTATTTCCTGAATGTGAATGTTGGCCTGTCTTGTTAGGTTGGGGAAGTTCTCCTGGATAGTATCCTGAAGTGTGTTTTACAACTTGGTTCCATTCTTCTGGTCACTTTCAGGTACACCAATCAAACGTAGGTTTTGTTCTTTTCACATAGTACCATATTTCTTGGAGGCTTTGCTCATTCCTCATCATTCTTTTTCCTCTAATCTTGTCTTCATGCTTTATTTCATTAAGTTGATCTTCAATCTCTGATATCCTTTCTTCCATTTGATCGATTTGGCTATTGATACTTGTGTATGCTTCACGAAGTTCTCGTGCTGTGTTTTTCAGCTCCATCAGATCATTTATGTTCTTCTCTAAACTGCTTATTCTAGTTAGAAATTCCTCTAACCTTTTATCAAGGTTCTTAGCTTCCTTCCATTGGGTTAGAACATGTTCCTTTAGCTCAGAGGAATTTGTTATTACCCACCTTCTGAAGCCTATTCTGTCAGTTTGTCAAATTCATTCTCCATCCAGTTTTGTTCCCTTGCTGGCAAGGAGTTGTGATCCTTTGGAGAAGAGGCATTCTGGTTTTTGGAATTTTCAGATTTTTGTGCTGGTTTTTCCTCATCTTCGTGGATTATTTACCTTCGGTCTTTGCTGTTGGTGACTTTTGGATGGAGTTTTTGTGTGGTCATCCTTTTTGTTGATATTGACACTATTGCTTTCTGTTTGTTGGTTTTCCTTCTAACAGTCATGCCCTTCTTCTGCAGGTCTGCTGGAGTTTGCTGGGGGACCAGACCTTATTTGCCTAGGTATCACCAGGGGAGGCTGCAGAACAGCAAAGATTGCTGCCTTCTCCTTCCTCTGGAAGCTTCATCCCAGAGGGGCACCCACCAGATGTCAGCTGGAGCTCTCCTGTATGAGGTGTCTGTCAATCACTGCTGTGAGATGTCTCCCCATCAGGAGGCATGGGGGTCAGAGACCCACTTGAGGAGGCAGTCTGTCCCTTAGCACAGTTTGAGCACTGTGCTGGGAGATCTGCTGCTCTCTTCAGATCCAGCAGGCAGAAATGTTTTTAAGTCTGCTGAAGCTGTGCCCACAGCCTCCCCTTCCCCCAGATGCTCTGTCCCAGGGAGATGGGATTTTTTATCTATAAGCCCCCGACTGGGGTGGCATCATCTTTCAGAGATGCCCTGCCCAGAGAGAAGGAATCTAGAGAGGCAGTCTGGCTACAGTGGCTTTGTGGCGTTGCAGTGGACTCCACCCTGTCCAAACTTTCCAGTGGCTTTGTTTACACTGTGAGGGGAAAATCGCCTACTCAAGCCTCAGTAATGGTGGATACCCCTCCCCCCACCAAGCTCTAGCATCCCACGTCAACTTCAGACTTCTGTGCTGGAGGCAAGAATTTCAAGCCAGTGGATCTTAGCTTGTTGGGCTCCTTGGGGGTGGGATCCCCTGAGAAAGACCACTTGGCTCCCTGGTTTCAGCCCCCTTTCCGGAGGAGTGAACTGTTCTGTCTCACTGGCATTCCAGGCCCCACTGGGTACAAAAAAAACTCCTGCAGCTAGCTCAGTGTCTGCCCAAATGACCACCAAGTTTTTTTGCTTGAAACCCAGGGCCCTTATAGTGTAGGCACCTGAGGGAATCTCCTGGTCTGTGTATTGTGAAGACCTTAGGAAAAGCGCATCATCTGAGCTGGATAACACTGTCCCTCACAGCATGGTCTCTCGTGGCTTCCCTTGGCTAGGGGAGGGAGTTTCCTGACCACTTGAGCTTCCTGGGTGAGACAACACCCTATGCTGCTTCTGCTCACCCTCAGTGGGCTGCACCCACTGTCTAACCAGTCCCAATGAGATGAACTAGTTACTTCAGTTGGAAATGGAGAAATCACCCATCTTCTGAGTTGGTCTCACTGGGAGCTGCAGACCAGAGCTATTCCTATTCAGTCGTCTTGCCTGGGTGTCCCTCTTCTCTATTTTTTCATCTCAACAAATTCAGAGTGAAAACTATGGACTTGAGAAGAGCAAGCAGAGCAGGAGAAGGAACGTCAAACCACCAAATATAATTCTACAAAGCATTGGTCTTTTCATCTGTGTTCACAGCCCCTCGCTCATTTCTTTAGCCACTACAGTAAAAACCACCTAGTTAAAATTGCAGCCCCCACTGACACACTCCATATGCCTTCCCTGATTTGTTTTTCTCCATAGCAGTAACTGTCAGGTGCCATATTACATATTTATTTATATAGCTTGCTTATTTTTATCCACCCTAATAAAATGTAAGTTCCATAAGAACATGGATTTTTATCTGTTTTATTCACTAGCATATTTCTACTCCCTAGAACAGAGCCAGGCCCATGTTAAGTTCCAAAAATATATATTTACTAAATTATTGCTGTTAATGGTGGTCTTGAGGTAACCCTCAGAACATATCATTATTGCTTTGAAAAAATATGCTACAAAATCTGATGGCTCTACTTTAAAAATTAACTTTGAGAACACAGACTACTCAGAAATAGAAGTTTACTTTTTTACTTAGGTTTGCAGCATCTAATTTTTGTAATTCAACAGTATGAAAATATTTCGTAAATTAACGTTAAATAGTATCAAATACATAATTTTTTTTTGGGGGGGGTTTCTCAATTTTGGCTTTGGTCAAGCCAAACTATTAATAACTTGGTAGGAAAAATTCTTGACTGCCTGCTAATGAAAATTTTCTGTACCTAAATTATTTAAGTGAACACAATCTGGTGACCTTCTTCCACACTATGTTTTTAGCTCTAGTGTTTTCTCTACTGTTCCTTTTCTTTTTTTTTTTTCAGTAATCATTTATAAGTGATAAGAACTTCTAAGGCACTTGAACAAATAGATAGGTCAGATAGGTCAACACAATAAATATATATCACTTTGAACAAGTAAAACAAAATAAACATTGACAGAACAATTTGGACACTTAGCTGGATACTAGAAGTAACTGAAATCTACATCTTGTGACTGTTCTATGTCCTCATCTCCAATAAATAATCTATTGATCTTAAGACTTTTTAAACTCATGTGTATATTACCTCACAGTTTGCAAAACTCATTCATATGCATTCTCTTAATCTCCACAGTAACAATGAAGTATTTTATTAGTTAGCTACTGCTGCATAACAAACTAGCAGAAAACCTCAATGGCATAAAACAGTAATCACCTATCTTTGGTTACAAATTGATATCATTGGCTGCACAGTTCAGCTGAGCTCAACAGGGTTTATTCACACATCTTTGATCAGTTTCAGGTCACCTACATAGTTTTGATTACCTTAACTGGACTCTCTCACATGTCTTGAGCATTAACTGGACAACATGGGCTACCTTGACTCTGTTACACATGGCCCCTCCCCTTGTTTGGGAATTTCTTATGATAAAGGCGGAGGAGGAAAGGAATGAGCAGGTATACTTTTTCAAGTGTAAGACTGCATCAAATTTGCTACCGTCCCACTTGGCAAAGCAAATAACATGACCAACCCAGAGTTACAGTACACAGAAAAAGATGTTGCTACAGAAACACCATTAATTATGGTCATTGATACGATCAATCTACCACAGTTTGTGCTATTATTTTTGTTATTTTACAGATGAGAAAATCAAGACTTGAGGTTAAATAAGTTCTCCAGAGTGAATCTGCCAAGTGATTGCACCAGAAGCTCAGATATTCTGACTCTAAACATGATCTTTCCTCCAACCATGTCTGGCCTGTTCACTCATATTCACAGATGTTTAGTTTATTGTTTCTAAAAAACAGAACCATTTCATATTACTATGAAACTTCAGAAATTCCAAAAACAAAAGTTGGAACGCCAATCAGATTACTTATCCTTTCTGTAAACTGGATAAATGCAAATCTTATTAGTTCATGCTGCTCTTTATTATTGAATGCTTTGGAACCTTTGGGTGTGCCTTGCTTGTCCCTCCATCTGAATTTTCATCTCCTCCAAGACAGAAACCTCAAGTTCTTTGTCTTTGTATTTTTCCCACTGGCTAACATAATGCTATTCAAGTAGTAGATGTGCCACTTGGTTGATAAAACTAAAAGAACAAAATGTCATCTTGATTAAGTTCCCTGTTAGAGAAGCAAAAATTAAAATGAAACAGCTAAATTGATATTGGATTGAGTAAAGGATAAGGGAGAGTTCCAACTATGCCTATATAAGAAAAGAAAAAAGGAATACATTTATGTTTTATTTTCAAAATCTTCATGCCAGCTAATATATATGAATATTTCCCTTACATTTATTTGCTCTGACTCAAAGTTGAAAATCAGCTGTGGGGAACTGCCAAGTGCTAATGAGTGAACTAATTGTTTTATTCATTGTAATAACCATTACAAATGTTGGGTTTAATGAGTACTCACTTTTCCATTACAAAAATTGAATCCAGATTTTTTTTTTACTGCACTTTGAATGATAGCTGGGTTAATGTCATTCTCTATAAAGCATTTTTATTCAATAACTTTATCATACCTGGAGGAGGTAAAGCTTTAAAGATATGTAAAATTTTGTCAAATATTTTTATTTCTGGATAAGTCAGTTTGCCCCTTTATCATGTTTGAGTCACCCTCAGAAAATGGAAAAAGAGAACAAGAAACTAATGCAATAAATTTCTGTGAAAACCCTGAACGTCATTCTCTTTTAGCAGCATAAGTATTAAAGGAAAATAACAGATAATACATGTATAGGCAAAGAAAAACTATAGTGGTAAAAGAGGTAGTCATCAATTCCTAAGTTTAATTGAAACAAATTATTTAATATTGATTTTTAGATCTTCAGTTGGGGACAACTCAAAGTTAAGACAAAGTTTATTGGTAGCTCCAAATCCTTAAAAAAGGGAACTTGTCTTCCTCATAAATAAGCATCTTAGAAGGATCCAATTCATAGCCAAGGCTAACTTCTCTATTAAAAAACAATTAAGTGGCTATACAGGTGAAGAATGCTTCAAATTACCTAAAATAGTTGTATAATTTCTGAAACATATTGCAAAAATGTCCGTAGATAATGCTATTTCCCTCTGACTCAAAATGACATTGGCTGAATTGTTGCAGATATGGAAACATTAATTGATAGTGACAGGCAAACCAAACTGCTATACAAAATATGAGCAAAGGGTTGCTTCAATAGTAGATTATTTTTCAACATTAGGACAATGTATACACTATAATTTTGATTTCAGAGTTAGCCTCAATCAATGCAAGTGTCTGAAAACAAAGAGCATAACCACTAAGAATAATCTTTCCAAAGTACAGATTAAAAAATAATAGACTTCCTCTCTTCAACAGCAAGAATCAAATGAAATGCATAAGCAAATAGTCTCATTATGGAATAACAGTGGCAACAGCATAGTGCCAGGATGTTTCTCTTCAAGAGTTCATAAGTTGTAACAACAAGGATTTGTATATGTAAAAATTAGAAAAAGCCTAAGAAAATGAGATTTTCTGTATAAATGTTTTTAAATGTATAATAATGAAGTATATTTTAAGTGATTACAGTTCATTGCCATCAGAAATATTTTATGGTAATAATGAGGTTGAAAACAATGTCAAGAATGAGATACCATCTCACACCAGTAAGAATGGCTATTATTAAAAAGTCAAAAAATAACAGATGCTGGTGAGGTTAGGGAGAAAAGGAAATGTGTATACACTGCTGGTTGGAATGTAAATTAGTTCAGCCACTGTGGAACGCAGTTTGGTAAATTCTCAAATAACTTAGAACTATCATTTGACCCAGCAATTCCATTACTAGGTATATACCCAAAGGAATATAAATTGTCCTATGACAAAGATATGCATACATATGTTTATTGCAGTGCTATTTACAACAGCAAAGATATGGAATCAACCTAGATGCCCAAGAACAGTGGACTAGAAAAATAAAATGTAGTATATATGCACCATGAAATACTATGCAGCCATGAAAAATAACAAAATCATGTCCTTTGCAACAACATTGATGGAACTGGAGGCCATTGTCCTAAGCAAACTAATGCAAAAACAGAAAACCAAATACCGCATGTTCTCACTTATAAGTGGGAGTTAAACAATTGAGTATACATGGACACAAAGAAGGGAACAATACACATCAGGGCCTACTTGACATCCAAAAAAATATCTATTAGTCACTATGCTCATTACCTGGGTGACGAAATAATCTGTACACTAAACTCCCATGACACAATTTACCTATGTAACAAACCGCACATGTACCTCTGCTAACCTAAAATAAAAGTTGGAAACAAAAAACAGATAGACAAACAAACAATGCCCCCCCAACTCCTTTCAAAACCTTTTGCTCTTTCTGCAGCTCAAAAAGTGAGAAACTATTAGAAGTACCTCTTAACACTTATTAAATACTGAGCTTTCTGCAGATAAGCGGCAACTTAGGAAGTAATGAAGCTGAACCCAGATCTATTTTAATATTTATTGTAGCCTGAAATAAATGTTTATGTCCTTGAAACAGATAAGAATTTGGTGGGATAATAATTGCAACCAGCGTGATTTAATAAACTGGTTTAAGACCAGAAGACAAAAGAAATGAGTGTCATGGGGATTTAGGGTACAGATTATTTTGTCACCCAGGTAAATGTGTTGAAAAGAACAAAAAACAGAAGCAGCAGGAAATTTCAAACTTGGCACATTGGCTCATGGATATGAAAAGATATTTTCCTGCGTTGCAGATCTAGGAGCTCAAGTTGTTTCAATTATTCTATTCAAAACAAGTCACCACACCTGAAGTCCAGTTACAGAAGTAGGGAAAAAAGGAAGGAACAAGAATAGTTGAGTACATTAAAAAGAACATCTATTATTGCCAATGTATTAGTCCATTCTCTTGCTGCTATAAAGAAATAACTAAGACTGGATAATTTATAAAGAAAACAGGTTTAGTTGGCTCACAATTCTGCAGGCTGTACAGGAAGCAAAGAGGCTTCTGCTACTGGGAATGTCTCAGGAGACTTACAATCATGGTGGAAGGTGAAGGGAAAGCAGGCATCTTACATGGCTGGAGAAGAAGGAAGAGAGAGGGAGGAGAAGCTACACACTTTTAAAACAACCAGATCTCATGATAACTCACTTACTATCATGAGAACGGCACTCAGGGAATGGTGCTAAACCATTCATGAGAACCCCATCCCCATGATCCAATCACCTCCTATCAGGACCCACCTCCAACACTGGGGATTACAACTCAACATGAGATTTGGGTGGGAACACAGATCCAAACCATATCAGCCTACATCTAAAGAAATAAGATACCGATTATATTAGGGTTATCCAGGAAAACAGAAGCAATAAGCTATTTTATTATGGGAACTGGCTCACATGATTACAAAAGCTGAGAAGTCTCACAATATGCTATCTACCAGTTGGAGAACCAGGGAAGCCAATGGTGTAATTCAGTCTGAGGCTAAAGGCCTGAGAACCCGTGAGGCCACTGGAATAAGTCTGGGAATCCAAAAGCCTGAGAATGCATTAATCAGGGTTCTCTTAGAGGGTCAAAACTAATAGGAGATATATATATATGTGTATATATATACATATGTATGTGTATATATGTGTATATATATACATATGTATGTGTATATATGTGTATATACACATATGTATGTGTATATATGTGTATATATATACATATGTATGTGTGTATATATGTGTATATATATACATATGTATGTGTATATATGTGTATATATATACATATGTATGTGTATATATGTGTATATATATACACATACATATGTATTTATATATGTGTGTATACATATGTGTATATATATGTATATATGTATGTGTATATATGTGTGTATATAGATACACGCACATATATATACATATATACACACATATATATACATACACACACACACACAAAGTATTAACTTACACGATCACAAGGTCCCACAATAGGCTGTCTGCAGGCTGAGGTGCAAGGAGAGCCAGTCCAAGTTCCAAAACTGAAGAACTTGGAATCTGATGTTTGAGGGCAGGAAGCATCCAGCATGGGAGAAAGATGTAGGTTGGGAGGCTAGGCCCGTCTTCTCACTTCACGTTTTTCTGCCTGCTTTATATTTGCTGGTGGCTGATTAGGTGGTGCCCACCCAATTAAGGGTGGGTCTGCCTCGCCCAGCCCACTGACTCAAATGTTAATCTCCTTTGGCAACATCCTCACAGACACACCCAGGATCAATATTGCATCCTCCAATCCAATCAAATCAACACTCATTATTAACCATCACAGTGGAGTTCTGATGTCCATGGGCAGGAGAAGGTGATGGATGTTCCAGCTCCATAAGATAAAGGAAATTTACCCTTCCTCCTGCTCTTTGTTCTATCCAGGCCCTCAACAGGTTGCATAATGCCCACATTGGTGAGGCCTCATCTTCTTTTTAATTTTAATTTTGTAAAACTTTTTTTAATTAAAAAACATTTTTTTGAGACAAAGTCTCACTTTGTTGCCCAAGCTGGAGTGCAGTGGCATAATCTCATCTCACTGCAACCTCTACCTCCTGGGTTCAAGCAATTTTCCTGCCTCAGCCTCCCGAGTAGCTGGGATTACCAGCATGTGCCACTATGCCCAGCTAATTTTTATATTTTTAGTTGAGACAGGGTTTCACCATGTTGTCCAGGCTGGTCTTGAACTCCTGACCTCAGGTGATCCATCCACCTTGGCCTCCCAAAGTGCTGGGATTATGGGCATGAGCCACCATGCCCAGCCTATTTTGAATTATTATGGATACTGTATTAGTCCATTTTTTATGCTGCTGATAAAGACATACCCAAGACGGGGAAGAAAAGGAGGTTTAACTTGACTTACCATTCCACATGGTTGGGGAGGTCTCATAATCATGTTGGAGGGCAAAAGGCACTTCTTACATGGTGGCAGCGAAAGAGAATGAGGAGGAAGCAAATGCAGAAACCCTTGATAAACCCCTCAGATCTCATGAGACTTATTCACTATCATGAGAATAACACAGGAAAGACTGGCCCCCATGCCTCGATTACCTCCCCCGGGTCCCTCCCACAACACGTGGGAATCCTGGGAAATACAATTCAAGTTAAGATTTGGGTGAGGGCATTCCACCCTTTGCCCCTCCAAATCTCATGTTCTCACATTTCAAAACCAATCATGCCTTCCCAACAGTCCCCCAAAGTCTTAACTCATTTCAGCATTAACTCAGAAGTCCACAGTCCAAAGTTTCATCTGAGACAAGGCAAGTCCCTTCCACCTATGAGCCTGGTAAATCAAAAGCAATCTAGTTACTTTCTCAATACAATGAGGGTACAGGTATTGGGTAAATACAGCTGTTCCAAATGGGAGAAATTGTCCAAAACAAAGGGGTTACAGGGCCCATGCAAGTCCAAAATCCAGCAAGGCAGTCAAATTTTAAAGCTCCAAAATGATCTCCTTTGACTCCAGATCTCACATCCAGGTCACGCTGATGCAAGAGGTGGGTTCCCATGGCCTTGGGCAGCTCCGCCTCTGTGGCTTTGCAGGGTACAGTCTCCCTCCTAGCTGCTTTCACAGCCTGGTGTTGAGTGTCCTCAGCTTTTCCAGGCACACAGTGCAAGCCTGTAGGAGGATCTACCACTCTGGGGTCTGGAGGATGGTGTCTCTCTCCTCACAGCTCCACTACGCAATGCCCCAGTAGGGACGCTGTGTGGGGTCTCCAACCCCACATTTGCCTTCTGCACTGCCCTAGCAGAGGTTCTCCATGAGGGCCCCACTCCTGCAGCAAACTTTTGCCTGGGCATCCAGGCATTTCCATACATCTTCTGAAATCTAGGTGGAGGTTCCCAAACCTCAGTTCTTGACTTCTGTGCACCCTCAGGCTCAACACCACATGGAAGCTGCCAAGGATTGGGACTTACACCCTCTGAAGCCACAGTCTGTGCTGTACGTTGGCCCCTTTCCGTCACGGCTGGAGCTGCTGGAGCACAGGGCACCAAGTCCCTAGGCTCCACACAGCATGGGAACCCTGGGTCCGGCCCATGAAACCACTTTTTCCACCTGGGCCTGCAGGCCTGTGATCGGAGGAGCTGCCGTGAAGGTCTCTGACATGGCCTGGAGATATTTTCCCACGGTCTTGGGGATTAAACATTAGGCTCCTTGCTACTTATGCAAATTTCTGTGGCTGGTTTGAATTTCTCCCCAGAAAATGTGTTTTTCTTTTCTACTGCTTCATCAGGCTGCAAATTTTCTAAACTTTTATCCTCTGTTTCCCTTTTAAAACAGAATGCTTTTAACAGCACTCAAGTCACATTTTAAATGCTTTGCTACTTAAAAATTTCTTCCAACAGATACCCTAAATCATCTCTCTCAAGTTCAAAGTTCCACAAATCTCTAGGGCAGGGGCAAAATGCTGCCAGTCTCTTTGCTAAAACATAACAGGAGTTACCTTTGCGTCAGTTCCCAACAAGTTCCTCATCTTCATCTGAGACCAGCTCAACCTGGACCTTATTGTCCATATTGCTATCAAGCTTTTGGGCAAAGCCATTCAACAAGTCTCCAGAAAGTTCCAAACTTTCCCATATTGCCCTGTCTTTTTCTGAGCCCTCCAAACTGTTCCAACGCCTGCCTGTTTCCCAGTTCCAAAGAGCCGCTTCCACATTTTCGAGTATCTTTTTAGCAACGTACCACACTACTTCTGGTACCACTTTACTATATTAGCCTGTTTTTCTGCTGCTGATAAAGACCTACCCAAGACTGAGAAGAAAAGGAGGTTTAATTGGACTTACAGTTCCACATGGCTGGGGAGGTCTCATAATCATGGTGGGGGGTGAAAGGCATGTCTTACACAGTGGCAGCAAGAGAGAATGAGGAGAAAGCAAGTCCAGAAACCCCTGATAAACCCATCAGATCTCATGAGACTTATTCACTACCACGAGAATAGCCTGGGAAAGACCAGCCCCCATGATTCAATTACCTCCCCCTGGGTCTCTTCCACAACATGTGGGAATTCAGGGAGATATAATTCAAGTTAATATTTGGGTGGGGCACAGCCAAACCATTTCAGATACATAATATTTGTACACATTTATAGGGTACATGTGATGTTTCAATACAGACATACAGTGTGTAATGATCAAGTTAGGGTAATTGGGGTATCCATCACCTCAACATTTACCATACCTTTGTGTTAGGAACATGTCAATTCCCATCTTTTAGTTACTTTAAAATATACAGTAGGTTAGTGTTAACTATAGTCTTCCTATTGTGCTACTGAATACTATGTCTTATTCATTCTAATTGTATTTTTATACCCATTCGCCATCCTCACATTATAATCTCCACTTTATCCCTCCTTCTCCCCCCCACCCCCACATTACTCTCCCTGCCTCTGGTAACCATCGTTTTACTCTTTATCTCCATGATTCGATATTTTTTAACTCCCACATATGAGTAAGAACATCTGCTATTTGTCTTTCTGGCCTGGCTTGTTTTACTTAACATATGTCCTTCAGTTTATCCATTTTGTTGTAAATTACAGGATTTCATTCTTTTTATGCCTAAATAATATTTTATTGTGTATATGTGCCACATTTTCTTTATCTATTTGTCCTTTGATGGACATTTAAGTTAATTCTATATCTTGGTTATTGTTAGTAGTGCCGTAATAAACATGGGAATCCGTATATCTCTTTGATATACTATTTTTTTCTCTTTTTTGGATACATACAACCAGCAGAGGGATTGCTGGATCATATGGTAGTTCCAGTTTTAGTTTTTTGAGGAACCTCTCTACTGTCTCTGTAGTGACTGTACTAATTTTCATTTCTATCAACAGTGTATGAGTGTTCCCCTTTCCCTAATTGCTCGTCAGCATTTATTATTGCTTGTCTTTTGGATAAAGTCATTTCAACTGGGATGAGATGATATCTCATTGAAATTTCTATTTGTATTTCTCTGATGATAGTGATGTTGAGCATTTTTTATACACTTGTCCATTTTGTGTCTTCTTTTCAGAAATGTCTATTCATGTATTTTGCCAATTTTTAAATAAGATTATTTGTTTTTCTTGTTTGCAAACATTTTCTTTCATTCAGTGAGTTGTCTCTTCACTTGTTTTTTTTTTTTCTGTCCAAAAGCTTTTTTAGCTTCATGTGATCCCATTTTTCCATTTTTGTTTTGGTTGCCTATGCTTTTGGTTTCTTACTCAAAAACTCTTTGCCCAGATTTATGTCCTGGAGAGTTTCCATTATTATTTTCTTATAGTAGTTTCTTAGTTTCGGGTCTTAGATTTAAGTCTTTAATCCATTTTGAGTTGAATTTTTCATATATAGAGAGACAGGGTTCTAGTTTCATTCCTTTGCATACGGTAAAAGAAATGTTTAAAGACACATAAAAGGATCCACCTTCCTTACTCAGTCTACTAACTCAGTGCTAATGTCTTCTGGAAAACCCTCACAAACGTACCAGCTATCTGATACATATAATGTTTTACCAGCTATCTGGGTCTCCCTTAATGCAATCAGGTGGACACCTAAAATTAACCATTGCAGCAATTGTTCTGTGACAAAATTTATTTGATTACATTGAAAAATAATGGCTTCTATCCTTACATTTTGTTGTCATTATTGCGATTTTTGTTGTTAAGAGGAGAATTGGCCAAAAAATTATAATAATCGGTGACAGGGAGGTAAGGATGCTGTTAGTAGCCCAACACTTAGGAGTAAGACATCAGGTGCTCCCCTAGGCCACCAGATACCACCTCTGGATAAAGGACTGTGCCTGTGGGAAATTTAAGATTATAAGAAACATTATGTTTTCTTCATACATGCTACTTTTTTATTTTACCTTTTCCTCTATGATCAGCAGCTAAGATATTAAAACCATAAAGTACTGGTTGTCATCTTCAACTAGCTAGGGAAGGCTAGGGAGACTGTTCTACTTCATAGCCAATTCCTGGGGAAGCAGATATCCGATGGTTAGGATGGATGATAGGAGATAAGGATCTCAATCTAAAAAGTAGACTTAGATGGAGAAAAGTTGGGGGTGGGGCATGCAGGGGAGTCCTGGAAACCTAAAAATAGGCATAGATATTTTAGAAATTGATTTGAAATGAATCCAGAAAATCAGTTTGCTAGAAAAGTGAAGTAGTTGTTTTCTGCCAAGGTTTACAACTTGACCACTGGCATGCACCTGCTTTAAAATTCTTCTATTGCCATGTTCTCTCCAAACACTCTCCATTGTGTCACACCTCTAGCAACACACTGCTGAAAGTCAACTCTGAATTCACCTCAAATGAAAATGTTCACAGTTTAAATTTGCAAAGCAGTAATACTAATTTATCGTAGGGCACTAACTACCTATGGAGAAGCAATAAGAAACTTTATAATTTTTAAATGTCTAAAATCTACACAGCAAATCTGGCATATTTGTGTGTGTGTGTGTGTGTACAAACACACTCATATATACATGGATATACACACACATATAACTGTGCGCACACACACGCTAGAAAATTTCGAAGAACTTACAGAATCAAAAGGTTTGAAGTATTTTTCTATTTCCTTTAGATACGATTAAATCCAAACCACTTACTTTTCTGCCTGTAGGTAAAACTGGAAATAAATAATCCAGAAGCTCCATTTCAAATGGGTTTCAGGGGAATAAATAGTTTAACCCTGACCTAAATAAACATGGCACTAGCCTCAAATGTTTGAAAAGTAATACTCTCCAGGAATATTGCCTAGAAGGCAGGCATTGCTGACTCTGAATAAGAGTAACCTATTGGATGTCGTTGACAAGCACACCTGAAGTTACCAAGAAAAGGAAAAATTACAATTGTGAAAATAGAGCACAACAGAATGTGAAATTCTGTAAGATTATATTTCCTGAGGGAAGTGAACCAATAAAATTCCTATTAAGATTCCTTTGGTATTAGGAATCACTAGATTAGTACAACATAAACTAGATAACTAACACTAATCAAATTTACATTTAGTATTTAAAACTCTCTTCCCTTCTTATTTTTATGAGCAAGTAAGAAAAATGAATGGTAAACACCAAAAACTTTATATTCTTAATAATATTCCATCTTCTTTAACTATGTCATTCTTTAATATTCTTCCTAAATGAATTAAGTATTTAAACAATTGTACAGTTTGTGCCCTGAATAAATGCACTTGGCCAAGGAGGTGCAAATATAAACAAATCTATCCCTTATTCCTTTTCAAGTCATGTGCCCTCTGAAGGCGCTGCCTCTGTCAGGAAGGAGGGGAGTCTTTCTAACTCACCGATAGACATCAGACCTGCACCAGTCACTCACAATGACAACTAAGTCTCCTCTCTCTTTCTTCCCTCTCCTTTTCGTCTATCCACCTCCAAAATCCTCTTTTATTCCAAGGCAAACTCTTGAGTTGTCGACCTATCTCTTTGGATCATGCTGACCCATTTCCTCAGGGTCTGACTTTACCCAGAAGTTTCTTATTTTGGTGTTGACCATTTTAATGACATATTTTAACCCCACTGTTTTTGCATCTGCCTAGCCAGCTGCTTTTGCCACAGCTCTTGCAGCAGTAGGGCACAGTCCTGCTTGCAGTGAAGGGCAACACAGGCAGCAGGCAGAAGACTGCATCTCGAGGGCAGAAACCAGTGCCAGTGCCATCAGATGGGGTCAGTGTCCAGATTGATGGGAATCTCCAAAAATGCAACACTTCCTTCATGGGCATCAGAGCCCTTGGGAGTGCAAAACTTCCAGAGACATCTGGAAATAGTAGCACAGATATTTAACATAAATAAGAATGGAAAACTCACCATAGTGAGTGAAGGTAAATCTAAAAATATAGATGTGACCACATTTAGGAACCTAATTTGACCGATAAACTGGTTTGACCTACAAAATATAAATTATGTCTTTGTATGAAGGTTATATAAAGTATATAGTGAAATATCTTAAAATATTGAGCTAAAAACCATTTACGTAGGCAACAACTTGCACAGCTGTGACCAGTGAGGAAATCAGATTGTGCAGGTTTATCTAGTGCTAGCATATGAATCATTGAACTGATATTTGAAATGTTTATAAAAAGTCAAAAATATGATATGAAGTTATGAAAGATAAACACGGAAGCCTACAGAAAGAGAAAGACTAGTGATAAAAATATAGTCGGTGCATAGCCAGGAGACGGAAATTGTAGGCCAATAGATTCAATAGGTAATGCTCTCTGTATTCTAGTGGGTAAAACCAGTTTTGCACTCTTAATCTATCCTTAATCCAGAAAAGGCACTCACTAAAACTGAACATAACTATTTTCATCAGATGAGACTTCTGATTAAATGTTGTAGACTTTGTCTATTGTCTACAGGGAAAGAATATGCTGACCTGTAAAAAGTAATTATTCAGTTTTAGCTACAGATATATTTCTCATTACAAATGAGTAAATTGATATTCTAGTTTATATATTTATTTCTTTTATGGAAATGAAGCAATTTTCTATGGCCTAATTATCTCTGATTTCTGACAAGACCAAATTTCTGGCCTTGCAAGGCTGAGGACTAAGCCTGAAGTGTGATGATTCAGTCACTGGGTTCTATCCCTAAATGGCTCCAAGATCTCTAATGGACATTGCAGCATTATAAAGCTGGGAAATTAACACATCTTGCCCTCTCAATTTCATGTGCATTTTATTTGTTTTCTTAATATTTTTCAGTTTGTGCATTTACCAAAGATGTTCATCACATTAGCAATTAAGAAGCATATGTGGTTTATATATAGTGAAGAATTTAAGTAAAAGAATAATCTATACACGTGCATAATTTAAGTTAAGTTCCAAGTATTTTTATCTAAGATTGAGGGCAATATTTAATAGTAAAAATAGGGAAGAACATGAAACCAATACCTTTTGCAAATCATATGCAAAACCTTTTCCACTACTCAATCTGGAAGTCATTCTCATTTAATCAAAAGCTATCTCAGCTTATTAAGTCCTGTTATACCACTATATATAAGACAGAAACACTTTGGATCAAAGGTAGCTGCTGCCAGAATTTTTCAAAGGTTGTATCAAAGGAAAATTAACCACCTCGATTTTTAATTTAAAAAGGTAAGGAGTTAAATAAAGAATTGATGAGGACTACCCTTAAAGCCTTGTAGTTGAGAACTTACAACTAAAGATTGGGAATTCTCTGCAATTAGTACAATATTAAAGATTTAATACTCCCTCAAGAAAAATGTGCATGCCCAGGTAGATCAGCACATCTTATGTAGAAGTTTTGAGTAAATGGGTTACCATATGTTATATAGTAACACGTTGGTTTTCACATAGACTATTAGGCAAAAATTGGTGTATTATTTCTTTCTAATCATGAGAAATGTACCTCCCTACCTAAAAAGAAGTTCAACTACAAGAGCTATTAGACAGGCTTGCAGAATCATCTTCAGGTATATGTACATAGCACATTATACAACAAGGAAGGAATAAAAGTCTATCATTGCCTTCTGGCTTTGTTTCAGTAAAGGGGTCATATAATGGACCTGGGTTCTCAGCTGTGAAATGAAAAGAATCAAACCAAATGATCCAAGGTTCCTTCTGGCTCTAAGATTCTCTAGGACCCCAAAACTGGGATCCTAGTTTTGGAAAAAAATTTCCAAGATTATTTGAAGAATAACCATAGGGCCTTCCAAAAAAATATTGAAGAGACATTATATAATTGTGGTAACTGAAAATTCTGTAACTGAGAATTTTGAACATTCTCAACTCATAATTCACCAAATGTGATTCTGTGATAAAATTCTCCTGCCTGTAGCAGTTAGAATTTTCACAGAGAAGTCAAGAATAATAGGCGGGTGGATCACGAGGTCAGGAGATCGAGACCATCCTGGCTAACATGGTGAAACTCCGTCTCTACTAAAAGTACAAAAAAATTAGCCAGGCGTGGTGGCGGGCACCTGTAGTCCCAGCTACTTGGGAGGCTGAGGCAGGAGAATGGCGTGAACCCAGGATGCGGAGCTTGCAGTGAGCTGAGATCGTGCCACCACTGCACTCCAGCCTGGGCGACAGAGCGAGACTCCATCTCAAAAAAAAAAAAAAAAAGAAGAAGAAGAAATTTAAAATATTTTCATTAACGTCTTCACAAATACCCTCATTATCTCTTAGAATTTCATTTTTCAACCTAAAGGTTTTATCTGAAAGACATATGGCTTTTTAATGTATTTATTTCCTGTTTTTCTATGTAAATAATGTTTATAATATTTTACTAAATGTAGAAAATATAGAAAAATAAAAATTATTTGCAGTCTCTCAGGTGACTCTACAAAGATTAGAGATATTAACCAAGAACATCATTAAGACTTTTTCTATAAAAATAGTATGTATTTGTTATTTAAAATTGAGCATTCTGTAAATATTATTTTATAACTTACTTTTTCATTTAACAGTATATCTTAAGCATTTAAATATGTTGTTAAATGCTATTATTAACAATATTTTGATCATTGTACAATACTTTATCCAATTCTTATGTTAAGACATTTAGTTTGCTTTGGGTATTTCAATATTATAAATAATGCCTCAATGAATATTATTGTACATAAGTCCTTCATGGATTTCTTTAGATCTAAAAATATGTTCCTAGAGGAAAAATTACCCAGTCAAAAAGTGCAAAGATTGTAAGGCTCCTATGAAATATTGCAAAATTTTCTTCCAGAATAGTCATAATTGCACCCTAGCCCAAACGGGGCATTACCATTTTTCAAAGCATGCAAATTTGAAAATTTAGAACTGGTAACATGTTTCTATTTATTTTACTTTGATAACTACTGGGGTTGAACTTTTTTCCATATTTTATTGGCTAGTTTTCTTTTTGTAGATTATTTGCTCAAGTATTTAACTTATTTCTCTGTCGGGATAATCGTATGCTATGTATCGATTGCTAGCACTGATTTTATATTAAGGATGTTAAACTCTTATACCATTAAATATTGCAAATAGTTACACAAGTGTGCCACGTGCTCTTTAGTATTTTTTATTTTTCAGATATTTTCAGTAAAATCTCATTATTTCTTCATAAGTTTTTGTCTTTGACTTGGTGTTTGGAAAGTTCTTTCCAACCTTAAGACCAGAAACATATTCAACATTATTTCCTTCTATTTTCCTATACCCTCATTTTTTCAATTTAACTCTGCTGTATTGAATTTATTCTGATATAGAATCTGAAATGAAGAGAACTAACTTCATATTGGTTCCAAAAATTTTATCAACTATTGAGATAATAATTGTTTAATAATCTCACTAATTTGAAAAGCTATTGATTTGTCCATTCATCAGATCTGCCTATTATGTTTCCTTTTCTGTCACATACAATATTTACATATTATGTGGTCTATACCTAGTCTTTATTTGAATCCACCGACCTGATTATCTTCAGGCCAATAATATACCTTTTAACTACTTTAACTTTATATCTCATTTTAAAAGGTCTCTGCAAGTGTTTTTGTTATAAGTAGTCTTTACTTATAACTTTAACTTATTTACTTTACAAATAATCATTTGATATATATTCTGGCTCAATACTTATTGACAATGCCTTTTTAAAATTTCCCATTTGCATGTATGGGAAATTTGAATAGTAATACATATGGTTAAAGAATATGGCCTTACAATTCCTAGTTTGAAAAATTCACTGATGCTTTTTTACCCTAATTAGGGAAATTTTTGCAAATGTCTATGAGATTTGAAAAAGAAAATATATCCTTTATGCACACAAAGATTGCTAGCTACCTGTTAAATTACTTCAGAAACTTTTTGCTTTAAATATTTTTCAAAAAATTATTTGTCCAAGTTATTTCTTTTTCTTCAATGAATGGTTATTGAACTCTGCAAAGCACTGGGTTAAATGTGAGTAAAAAACTATGTGGCCCCTATCTTCAAATATAAAACTTCGCTCTAATCTAACCTAATCCATAGGCTCTAATTGTTTTTAACTCTTTTTAATTCCCTTCTAGATTCAGGTAGAATTTCTCAGTTTATTCTCCTATCATTTATATAATTTTTTTCAAATTATTCATTTTGCTTTTTCCTGTCAAAAATACATTGTGGTTTTAGATCACAAATAACCATTTCTTATTTCACTAATCTCTATTTTTAACTAAAATGTTCCATTTGTGATTTTCTGCCCTTTTTTGATCATATGTGTATTGATATATTATTATATTATATTTGGAATGCCAACCATCTGTGTGCTACAGCACAAATTTTCAAAAGCATGCTCCTTCTCTGAGTATTTAGAATGTTTCCTTTCTTCTGATGTATTTCATTAATTAATAGACTTATTTTTTCTCTTTATTCATATTCAAAGAAAATAAGGTTAGTGAATTTCAATTCATGTCATTAGAGAAAGTTTGGGTTTTGCCTTTGGCTTTGATCACTTTGTCACTTATATGACAGTCGTGTTCCATTCTTGGAACCTACAGCTGGAAGACAGACCAGCAATTTTCAACACAATTTCCAGTTTCTAGAAAATGTATGTCTATTCCACTATGCTGCATTGAGATAGAGTCTTCTTTTAAACATCCAGAAAACCCATCGATGGAGCAGTAGTCAAATAATTATGATATACTTATTGAATGGGATACAATGCCATTTTTAGCAAGAATTAGGTAGCTCTTATGCAGAAACATGGTAAAGCCTCAAAGAGTTATGTGAAGTGTAAAATTAAGCTCAGAATTATGAATGTATTATGTCTTCTCTGTTTTAAAGAAAGACAAATTCATATATGTACATATGCATGTATGAAATGCACAGATAAATGCCTAGAAAGATATACATTAAACACAGTGGAGTGGGATGAGATGGGTAGAAATAAAGGATAGTTTTCACATCTCATTCTATACTCTTAAGTCTTGCTTTAATCTTTTATAGCATAAATGTATTTATGGGTTGCTTTTCTAAAATCTTAAATTTTAGGCTGGGTGTAGTGGCTTATACCTGTAATCCCAGCGTTTTGGGAGGCCAAGGCAGGAGGATTGCTTGAGCCCAGGAGTTTGAGACCAACCTGGGTAACACAGGGAGACCCAGTCTCTACAAAAAATAGAAAGAAAAAATTAGCCAGGCATGGTGGCTTGTGCCTGTCATCCCAGCTACTTGGTGGGTCTCAGGTAGGAGGATCGCTTGAGCCCAGGAGGTCAAGGCTGCAATGGGCCATGATTACGCCACTGCACTCCAACCTGGATGACAGAGCTGAGACTGTGTCTCAAAGATAAATAAATAAATAAAAACTTAAATTTTAAAATTAAATTAAAGTTAAAATTGGGAGTTATAGTAGCATGACCATAGACATTGGATTAAGTCCTGCAATTATAAAAAATCATGCTTATCTTAATGTAACTCAAGCAGGAAACCTGAAATACAGAATACTTCTCTTTTTCTTCTTTATTTGGTTTTGACACACATTCATGGAAGAAACAGTGGGTATTCTTAAAACTATTGCTACATAAACAAGCCTATTTTGTCCTGACTTCCGTTGCATTATTCCCATAGCACAGTAATGATAGGTGAGCAAAGAAGCATAGTCCAAAAGTTTCATAAATTAAAATGTTCCATATTGTGAATCTGGAATCTGAAATCAGCCTCTCTGAATAAACATTTAAGTGATGAATTTTTTATTGCGGTAAAAAAAAATCATATAACATAAAATTTACCGTCTTAGCTATTTTTAAGTGTACAGTTTGGTAGTGTCGAGTATATTTACATTGTTGTAAAACAGATCTTCAGAACATTTTCATCTTGCAAATCTGAAGCTCTGTGTCCATTACACAACAACTCCTATTTTCCTCCTCTCTCCAGCCTCTGAGAACTATTATTCTACTTTCTGTTTCTATGAATTTGACTACTTTAGACATCTCATATAAATAGAAGCCTAAACTATTTGTCTTTTTGTGCCTGGCTTATTTCACTTGGCATAATGTCTTCAAGATTCATTGACGTTGTAGCACATGACAGGATTTCCTTCTTTTTTAATGCTGAATATTATTTCAGTGTATGTATATGCTGCATTTTGTTTATGTACTCATCCACTGATGGACATTCGGGCTGCTTCTACCACTTGGCTTTTGTGAATAGGTGCTGCTATAAACATGTGAGGGCAAATATCTCTTCAAGATTCTGCTTTCAGTTCTGTGGGATATATTTCCTGAAGTTTGTTTGTTTGTTTTTGTTTTGTTTTGTTTTTTGAGACAGAGTTTCTGTCTGTTGCCCAGGCTGGAGTTGCAGTGGTATGATCTTGGCTAACTGAAGCCTCTACATGCCAGGTTCAAGGGATTCTCCTGCCTCAGCCTCCTGAGTAGCTGGGATTACAGGCATGCACCACCATGCCCAGCTAATTGTTGTATTTTTAGTAGAAACGAGGTTTCTCCATGGTGGCCAGGCTGGTCTCAAACTCCTAGGCTCCAGTGATCTGCCTGCCTCAGCCTCCCAGAGTGCTGGGATTACAGGCATGGGCACTGTGGTGGCCCAGTGGTTCTAATTTTAACTTTTTAGGAAAATCCATACTGTTTTTCATAGCAGTTACACCATCTTACACTTCCTCCAGCGGTGCAAAAAATTCCCAATTTTTCCACACCCTCACCAATGATTGTTATTTTCTGGGTTTTTTGTTTTTGTTTTTTTAACAGTAGCCATTCTAATGGATGGGAAGAGATATTGCAGCTTTTAAGTTTTTAAACCTTCCTTGGCTCACAACACTCTTAGTGTCCTATTTTTTTTATGACATGTATAAGCCAAAAGAAACGCCTATCAGTTCCGTATATTAAATAGTTAAGTACAAATAACTTAATGAGTATTTGTATCCTATTTAGTAGCCATATTGGTAATATATATATATATATATATATATATATATACTGAAAGACAAACAATATTGTTCATTTTATTACTAACTAATGTGCTTATTGTACGCTGCATTAGTTCTCAAATTTTGGAAACACACTGGAAACTCCCACCCTCATTTTTTGTTCTATATTGATGTTTGTGCATTATTTAACATTTTATCACAGAAATCCCTCTCAAATTCCTGCTTCTTAAAGATATGATGTTATCGAGGAAATGTTGCACAATATAATGGGGAAACTGAACTGTATTGAACTAGTAGTTCATATGGTATCTGGCAGATTTCAGTTATTACTGTGTCTCCCCTCAAAAATTTAAAATATCTAATTGTGCCCCTATTAATTTGTCACAGTGCCCTGGGACTTTGAAAACTGCAGTCTTATAGGCCTGTTGCAAAAATTAACAAATTGCAATAAAAATGCCTATCACATAGTCTGACTCATGGCAAATGCTAATAACTCCATATCTGTTTGTGTAGCAATCTGAGACAACTGTCAGACAATAAGAAATTTAGGGAAAGACATAGCCATCAGGTGTGGATGATCCTAGAAAACAGACCATCGAACAACTTTAGTAATGATTTAACGTGGAACAGAGGTGTAGAAATAATGTATTTCAGATATTAAAATGGGATACAGTACTGTTTCTTTGTTGCTATGAAGCATAACTAAATAGCTCTTTTAGGGTTTTGCTGTACACTTTGCTCTATGTGCTCATAGCTATATTAGTTGCCAATGCTTCATAGCAAAATACCACAAACCTGGTAACTTAAAATAACACAAAATAACACACATTTATTATCTCATAATTTCTGTGAATCAAGAATCTTGAGTATTTTTCAGTTGAGTTTTCTGCAAGGCTACAAACAGGATGTCAGCCAAAACACGGTTCTTATCTGGAGGCTTGACTGGGGATGATCTTCTTCTGTGCTGTCTCAGGTTGCTGACAAAATTCGTTTACTTGTGCCTGCAGGATGTATGGAAATTTGCTTTTTCAAAGCAGTAAACAAGGGATAGACTGTATAGCAAGTCTATTAGCAAGACAAACGCTTATATAACAACATAATAACAGGAGTGCATTCCATCACTTTCACCACATGCTATTAGTGAGAAGCAAGTCACAGATCCCACTCACACTCAGGAGAGGATTATGCAAGCTTATGAACACCAGGAGATGGGAATCATGGGGGCCAGATTAAAGTCTGTCTATCTCAATAGATAATACTAAAATAAATATATATTTTATTATTAAGATTTCATATTTGGTGATATATGTATGCTAAAAAAACTTGAAGGAAAGTTACTTATCCAAATCATGTCTATCATCTTAATGAGCATTAGTTTTTATTGCATTTATTTAAATATCAATTTTAACAAAGCATAACAGCAACTCATAAACAATTTGAAAAAACTAAAAATGTTTTCAGCAATCCTGCATCTATATGCAGCAATGAGGAGCATGACTATTTTCATTCCTGCATCATTTTCTCCTGCCTTTGGTAACATGGTAAATATATTATCTATGGGAAGGTGTTAAGCTATAAAAAGGGCAAATGATACTGAGCAGAGGGAATACTCTAATGAAGATTCTATACCTGGAAAGGTTTATGAAAGTGTAGGGATGTGGTTTCCAAAAGTTCACTTACTTATTTATTTATTTATTGAGCAAATAGTTATTTGTAGATGTAGTATGAGTATTCTTATACTTCTCTATCTACTGAAGAGGATCCTACTTTTCAAGTATAAACAGTACCATTGACTTCCAATCAATTAGTTTTGATAATATTTAAAAGAGAGTAATCAACCTGACACTAGCCCGAGTAACCGACACCTTACTGGCCCTATTACTAATACTAATAGCATTTTGGCTCCCACAACTTAATATTTATATAGAAAAATCTGACCCCTATGAATGCGGATTCAACCCAATAACTTCCGCCCACCTCTTTTCCATAAAATTCTTCCTAGTAGCCATCACATTCCTCTTGTTTGACTTAGAGATCACTCTACTACTACCGCTGCCATGAGCCCTTCAAACAACCAACCTGACACTAATAATCAGCACAGCCCTTATATTAGTTACCATTTCAATCCTAGGTTCATTTATTATGTGCCAGATACTGTGCTAGTTATTAAAAATACAAAGAGAATAAGGTAGCTATTTTCAAATCTGCTTTTGGATTAGCACCTAAATATTTCCCTAGAAAGTTACCCAAGTCTACTGACTTATTTAAGGTTCAGATTCCTTACAAATTACACTTTCTACTTTTATTAATGAGTTGGTAAGATCTTCATTACCTTCTAATTAGCCACATTTATTCTCTTTCCTGTTCATATTGATGAGCAATGGAGTCATTATTGCCTCCATTTTAGAGTCATTAATTTTATACTCTTCATTTCTTGGAATAATAGAATGGAATGACAAAAAGCAACTTTAAATGTCATTTCAGTAACAATCTATCTGATCCTTGAATATTATACAGCATCTTGACAACTGCATGTCCAGTCCATATTAAATACCTTCCATCACAGGCAACTTCCTCCCTCCAAGGGCAACTTTTTCGGTATATTTGTCCAGAAAATACTTATGAAACCACTATCACAAGTTGGATATGATACTAGATGCTGGATATTCCTTGGAGAGTACAACACACATGGTCCTTATTCTCCAGGAGGAAGCAGACAATAAACAGGAGAAAATCTGTAAATATAAACGGTAATGGGTCTTTAGAGAAGTGAGCACGATGCTGTTATACTGAAGAGCAAAAGATAGTTAGAAAAAAACTCTCTTCAGAAATAGCATTTACGTCAAGATCTGAAGAATGACAAAAATCCAACCATGCTAATAGTGAAGTAACAGAAAATTGTTTAAGGAACTGAAAGGAAGCTAGTAATGACTACAGCAGGGTTCACAAAGGAGGAGAGTAGCAGGAGACAAACTAGAGAAGTAAAGAGTTCTTGTTTAGAATTGAAATTGCTCTCCCTGCCTCCCCACTCATGAGGCCATTTGTCTCTCTTTGGACCATTCAGAAAAGACAGATTCGATCTACTTCTAAGAGGCAAACTTTCCGGGATTTCATGGGCACGTCTCTCTTGTATATCACTCCACTAAACATCCTCATCCTTTTATCCCTCCTTCCTATGAATGGCAGACCACACTTTCAGGGTCAAACTCTGATATCTGCTACATAACAAGCAGGATGGAGGGTTGCTTCATTCCTTGGTTTTAATATTCTAGTTTTCCTTTAAGCATCCTCTTTACACCTGGGGATTCCCCAGCTCTCTCCTTACTAAACCTCCCCACAACAGGATTAGCTTCCATAAAGAGCACCACCCTTATCCCTGGCACTCAAAACTCTCACTCCTGATTTTGTATTCTCTTCCACCCACTCTTCTGCACCACTTCAAATTGCCTCTCGTCTGTGACCCTCTGCTGCCCTCTTCTGACCATAATCCACACAAGCGGCTGACAAGACACTCAACCCCTCTGCTCCATGTATCTCCCTAGACCCTGAGCCGGGCAAACTTTCACCTTACTGTAAAACACGTCCCCTGAGCACAGGCACATAACAGTTCCTCAGATAGAAGGTGTCTTCCCTGCATTATATTCCAGCTCCACCCACATACTTCAAAAATTTATATGTGTGTGTGTGTGTTTGTGTGTGTGTGTGTGTGTGTGTGTGGAAATCCGTCAGTCACTGTGCTGGTTTTTTAAAATATATCAGTGGATGAGAAAATTCATGTCCATTAAATGGTATGGCTTAGTGGAAGATATAGCTATATAAACTAGAAATAATATATCTTGACAAGTGCTGTGATGAGGAAATTTTATGATACTATAGAAGCACTTAAAAGGATTACATAACTATGACTTAAGGGACAAGGAAAGCTTCAGACCTCAGATTGTGATCTGAAAATTGAGAGGAAAGGTGTTCCATGTAGTTCAAGTGTTGGCACATAGAACCCAACATTTATTTGCCACTCTGGAGAAAATTGCGTCCCTCATGTAGCTCATGCCATCAAACCAGATTTTAGGCCATTTATTTCACTTCTAGACCTACTCATCTATCAAAGGCTAGGACTATTGGGCAAAGAAAATGCCATAAGAAACACAAGAACTCTAGCCACATACAGGGTAGAGCCAAGACTGATTATCTAGCAACTTTACCAACAGATAAACTCACCTACTCCAAATGCCTGCTATCTTTAGACAGTACCAAAGGAAAACTTTCTGGTTTGGTATCCTCTCCCATATCAGCACCCACAATATTCTATGCTGCTTTTTGCTTAACACAGTCACCTACTGCTACCCTCTATCCCAAACTTTTTCACTATGTCAAATCCTGAGTAAAAAAAAAAAAAATCCTCTATATCCAGTCTTCTATTTTCTTCACCCATTTCATGGCTTTAAGTTTGTTTCACCTCTCAAAATACTGTTTTTTCTGCAGTCCTTTCAAAAGGTTTCTCATTCTCTCATGCTGCAAACTCTTCATTATTACCACCGTGAAGAATGTGCCATCAAGTCATAGCACCCTCTCTTCTCCTAGTTGCTATGAGTCAACATAATCTACTCCTACTTCTTTAAAGACCTTGGCAATAACTATTCACCTCTCTACTCTGTTCTTGCCTAGGAAACTCAAGATCCATACAGATGATTGGAGCTCTAATGAGTTCATTGGTTATGAATATGAACTTTTCCGGTTTTCCTCCTACTCTCTGGCATCTCCATCTCAACCTCATTACAGGATTTTCTTCTCTACATATCCCTGTATTAGCAAACCACATGTTGACTTCTTTTCCTGTCACTCCACACCCTTTCTTTGGTAAATACTGTCTCAGTTAACTGTGGATTCAATTAATACCTATGTGCTAATAAATACCGAATCTTTATCTCATCCAAACATATCTCATGAGCTCCAGAGATGAATACCTAACCATCTAAATAGATACTTTTTGATGACTCACAGACATCTAAATTCAATGTGTCCACAGATGAATTCATCACCTTTTCCCCAAATGAGTTATTTGTTTTGAGAGGGACACCTAAATGCTCAAGTCAGAAATACAGGTTTCTTCTCTTATTCCCCCTTCTCCAGTTTCTCTGCACACCTACCTCAAGGCAATTTCTATACTTCTTTCTCCATTTGCCCTTTTTCTAACTTGTCACCATTTTATTCCTCAAGTTCATTGTCCTGCACCTCCTCCTGCCACCCTTCAATCCATTCTTCACACTGCATCCATCCTGACTGTCCAAATATGCATCTGCTTATATCATTATCCTAATTTTTAAAAACAATGAAATAAAATGCTTAGTGGAACCCTTCTACCCTCAGGATAAAGTTCACATGCCCCAGTGTAGCATAACATACTCTTCTGATTTGGTTCCTCATTAACTCTCCAACCTCATCTCTCATCCTCTCAACACCAGTATGCCCCATTCATGCCAAACCGCTGTGTGGCAGAATCCAATGACAATGACAAATTTCATGAAACAGTTACAATTCTACTTGTATCTAAAGTTAAAGGACGTTTTTAGTAAGTGTCTGGGGGTGAAGGATGGGGTTTCTAAGGAAACCTATGTCAATGAACCCCATTTGTGTGCATAAAGATAACCAGTTACATGTAGGTTTGATTTCTGCAGAACATAGGTAATTCCCAAGGGGACCGCTAATGTTGGCTTCACCAGGCTCCTTAAATTATGACAACAATTACATATGACTGGCCCAGAATTTAGGCTGCAGTGAAGCATTTCTAATGGCTCAATTCCAAGGCTAACAGAGCCAAGCAACTCTTTGAGGATCCTCTATGTCCTCTCATTTTTTAAATCCCCAGATGCTAGCATATAATCAATGCTTAACTCTATGTTGCAGATCCTTTGCAGGGATTGTGCTCATATAAGCTACATTTTCCAGGACAATTGTGATTTCAAATATTCTCCTCTGTAAATCATGGAAATGTTTCATAAATTACAATTTTATGAAAATAATAATGGAGAAGACCAAGAAAGTTAAGTATTGTAGTAAAAGTTTAGATGTGAAAAGATGAATGGCAAAAAGCACCAAGACATCAGCAGCCCAGAAAGCATTGTGATATATTATGAAAACAAAGTATACTATCCCATGTCATATACATCTAGGTATGGCATGTTAAAGCTGTGTAACATGTGGCACCCTCAGATAAAAATAAATCATGTTAAAGTGACATTCGGCAAGGAAGCCACTTTCCTGTTTGGCACAATGTGAGGATCAGAATTGAAATGAAGAGTCAGGTATTGTCTTGTTTTATTGTTTGTTTGTTTTATGATTCTTGGAACTTCATGAAAAAATTAATTGAGAAAATTGAAAACCTCAGTGAATTACATGAAAAGAAAACAATATACATTTTACTGTGAAGTTACGTACAGTAATTTATTACAACTTTTACTATTTTGGCCACTGCAAGATATTTTGATGGACTCTTGTGACCTCACTTGTTCACTCCTTTAATGAATATTGAGCATCTCCCATGTGTTGGACACCATTCTAGGTACTTGGAATACGAACCTAATGAAACAACACAGGTCACTGTCTTCAAGAAGCTTATATTCTAGCAGTGGACAGATAATACCAATAGGTTTGTAAATTAGTAAATCACATCAGATGTTAAAAGATGATAAATTTTATGCAAAAAAAAAGGAGTGTAGGGCAAAGGATTCAGAGTGCCATTAAGGGAAAAGTGTAAGGCTGTAGTACTAATAGAGTGATCAAGGTAAGCTTTATTTGGAAGACAAAATTTGAGCAACCCCTTGAAAAAGGTGAAAGAATTAAACAGACAGCTGGGGAAGCATGTTCCAGGCAGAGGGGACAGCTGGAGCAAATGCCCTAGGATGAAAGGACTTCTCACAGTTGTGATTTCACATTTGTATTTTGATCATTGTATTAATCTGCCTCCTTCCTTAGATAGTATCTCCAAAAAAGGTAAGAACCATATCTGCTTTGTTCAATTTTCTCCTAGCATCTAGACCAAGAATGCTCAGAAAATATATATACTGAATGATTAAATAAATGAAGGAGATTAATTTGCACATTTTTCTAATGAACTAGGACAACTCTTAACCTGGTTTGACAAAGATATTTTCTATTCTAGTCCATTCTAGATTTTGCTCATACATTCACTTGTGGCTGATTCTGGTCTTTGTGTCCAGCTCCATTACTGACTCATACTAGCCTGTAATTGAATGATACTCCCTGGCATCAGCATACCTATTACTAATTGCAGAAAATCTATAGCTTCATTCTCTACCTGACAGAACTTCACCTTAAATATGAGAGTGCTTATAAACCTTCCAATACCATCTAATAAATGTCTGCTGCAGATTTTTTCCATGGGAGTTCATTTTGGTTTCTCCTAGCATGGCTGAGCAGATTCTGTTCTGTTTCTTTATTCTTTGGCTGACTGCCTATGTTCTACAGAATCAGTATTCTGCTCTGTTGTGTGATGGACAGGGGGTTATCCCACTTCTTTTTGGCAGGAAGAGGGACTTCAAGTTTGGCTCTGAGCTGAAAATGAATAACACACTACAAAAAATAAGGTCACCACTATTCCTCCTGTGTAACTCGCTATTAAATATTTTCTTTGCATGCATTAGCTCAGGAATTTTAGTGTTTAACTATTTTGAGCCCAGCACCATAAAACATAAATGTACAATATGCCAGTTAAGCTCTATGAATTCTACAGCACATAAAAAACTAAGCAACCATCATTGGAAAAAACACAAAATTACATTCCTGCAGTTCAAATTTTTATCAAGTATATTTGAAAATATTTTATTATTGTATTGCACAATACAAAAAAGTGAGCAGAAATTCATAAGAGAACTCTTCTTATACAATATGTGAAAAGGTATACTTTTTCTAAATAATATGTCCATTTTTATCACATTTGACATAATACACAGAGTTATGATGGAAATAAAGTTTACAAAGCACCTACTGTGTTCTAAGAATAAATAATATAATGCATGTAAAGTGTGTCTGTTCATAATGAAACCATAATGTATATAAGATATTATTATCACCATGGATTCATCTTTACTCTGCATTCATCCATGGGCTAATCACAGAATAATACTGAAGTAAACTTTGTAGTTGAAGAATTTGATCTCACCTGACATATATAATCTAAGAAATACTAGTAAGCCCTGAAATGTGTAATATACAGAGGCTCAATGAAGGTTTGTAAATACACACACTATCTAAAAGATGATTTTGGTCTAATGGAGTTTGTACCACAAAAAAAGATAATTCTGTATTGTAACATTTACATTTATCAGCTTTGCATGTTGAGAAAGAGCACATTTATCAGAGGTAGCCTCCTTGAATTTGAATCTCAATTCTGCTACTTACTAGTCCAATATCCATGAGAAAGTTATTTAATCTCTCTGAGCTTAAGTTTATTTCATCAGCTAAAAATATTACCTACCTATATTAGTCAATTTTATGTATCAACTTGACTATGCTATGGTTCCCAGTTGTTTGGTCAAACACTAGCCTAGATGCTTCTGCAAGGTATTTTTAAGATGTGATTAGCATTGAAATCAGTAGACTTTGAATAAGGCAGCTTTTCATAATATAGGTGGGCCTCATCCAGTCAATTGAAAACCTTAAGAGAAAAGACAGATCTCTCAGGGAAGGAATTTTCTGGCTTCTGACAGTCTTTAGACTCAAGACAGAAAATCAGATCTTCTCTGGTCTCCAGCTGCTGGCCTGACCTGACCTGCAGATTTCAGACTTGCCGGCGGCCACAATCATGGGAACCAATTCCTTAAATTTCTCTCTCTCTCTCTGGGCATACACACACACACACACACACACACTGTATTGTTCTGTTTCACCAGAGAACCTGGAGAACCCTACCCTCCTGCTTATTGGAGTGCTATGAAAATCTGCTCTGAAATCTCAGCTTTCCTGTGATTATTGTTAGTATATTTCTCATTTTCTATCCTTTTACTTTTTTTTTTTTTTTTTTTTTTTGAGACGGAGTCTCGCTTTGTCGCCCAGGCTGGAGTGCAGTGGTGCAGTCTCGGCTCACTGCAAGCTCCGCCTCCCGGGCTCACGCCATTCTCCTGCCTCAGCCTCTCCGAGTAGCTGGGACTACAGGCGCCCGCCACCACGCCCAGCTAATTTTTTTTTTTGTATTTTTAGTAGAGACAGGGTTTCACCGTGGTCTCGATCTCCTGACCCCGTGATCTGCCCGCCTCGGCCTCCCAAAGTGCTGGGATTACAAGCGTGAGCCACCGCGCCCGGCCGATTATCCTTTTACTTTTATACTATTTCTGTCTTTATATTTAAAGTATGTTTTATTTTGGTAATATATTCTTAGGTCTTGCTTTTTCAAATGTAACAATTTCTGCTCTTATTTGGGGTGTTTAAAATATTATTTTGTCCAGCTTCATATTTCCATATGGGTTCATTTTCCTTCTGTTTGAAGGATTTTATTTCATATTCTTGGAATACAATGGTCTTTATTTTTACCATTTTTTAATTTTAAGTTCCAGGGTACATGTGCAGGACGTGCAGGTTTGTTACATAGGTAAACGTGTGCCCTGGTGGTTTGCTGCACCTATCAACCCATCACCTAATATTAAGCCCAGCATGCATTAGCTATTTTTCCTAATGCTCTCCCTCCCCCTGTCCCCCACCTTTATTTTTTAAAGATATTTCATTGAATATAATTCTAGGTTGGCATATTTTTTCTTTCAAAACATTAAAGACGTTACTCCACTACCTTCTCACATGTATTTGTTCCAATGAGAAAGCTGCTGTTATTCTTATCCTTGTTCCTCTGTATATCGTATAGCTTTTTGTGTGTCAGTTTTTGTTTTTATCTTTGGTTGTGATTATTTATTTATGACGTAATTTGGTGTGATTTTCTTCAATGCTTCTTGTGCCTGGATTCCCTGAGTTTCTTGGATCTGTGAGTTTATTTGATTTGAAAACTTTTCAGCCATTATTTCTTCAAATACTTTTCTCCATCTCTTCTTTCAGAAACTCCAATTATATACATATTAGATGACTTAAAGTAGTCCCACAGCTCATTAATGCTCTGCTTATATTTATTACTATTAATATCCTTTTTTCCCAACTTTGTGTCTTGAAGTTTACTATTTTTTCTGCAATGTCTAACCTGTCATTAATCCCACCTAGTATATTTTTCATCTCATTGTATAGAAGTAAAATTTAGATTTTTTAAAATATCTTTTATGTCTCTACAGAAGTTAAGTGTAATTTTTGTAAATATCTTTTATGTCTCTGTTTAAAATATTACCTTTTTAGCTTTTGAACATATAGAATGTAGTTATAATAACTGTTTTGGTGTCATTGTCTGCTAAGTCTAATATCTGTGTCAGTTCATTTTTCTCCTTATTACAGAATGTACTTTTCTGCTATTTGAATGGCTTATAGTTTTTTTATTGGATGCCAGACTTGTAAACTTTTTCCTGTCTGTTGCTACATATTTCTATGTTAATAAATATTCTTGAACTTCATTCCAGGATGCTTTAAGTTGTTCTAAACTTAGTTTAGTCCTTTTGAGCCCTGCTTTTAAGATTTATAGGGCAAAATCAGAGTAACATGTAGTCTAGGATTAATGATTTCTCACTACTGAGGCCAAACCCTTCTAATCACTCTATCCAATGCCTCATGTATTATGAGGTCTTCCAGTCCAACTAGTGGAAACAGTCACTATTGCTGGCCTTGTGTGAGTGTCAGCTATGATTCCCTCTAATCTTTTCAAATTGTTCTTTTCCCTGTGCCTCAGTAGTTTTCTTCATATGCATGTGCTGATCGGTACCCTCTTGAATACTCAAGAAGGAATCTCTGCAGATCTCCAGAATTTTCTGTGCAGCTCCCTCCTCTCTGGTAGTCTATGCTGTGAACTCCAGCTACTGTGGACTCACCAAGCATTCCTCTGTGGCTTTTCAACTCAAGAATCCTCACAGGCTATACCTAAATTCTTTTCTTCCTATACCATGGCATAGAAACACTCTCAGTAAGCTAGGGAAATGATAGGGGTTACCTCAATTGTTTTCTAGCTCTCAGGGGTATTTCTCTGCCAATTGCACAATGTCATGAAAACTGATCATATATTATGTCTGCTATTTTTTAGTTATTTCAAGGAGAAAGGTAAATCTCATTGTTGCTAGTCCACTTTGGCCAGAAGTCCAATGTTGTAAAAAAAATCTAATGAAAGAAGGGTACTTGGGAAGATCCCATTGAATATTAGCTATTATTATTATCATCAGAGGTTTGAGCCATTTAAAGTGTACTTTTACACAACCCTCTCATTCTATTAACTCAATTTTCATAAATATGGGGAAAGTGTAGAGCAATGAAAATATTAATAGCCAATAACAACTGAGTGCTAATTGCTTTAAATTAATTGTCCATTTAATTTCAGTCCAACACTATAAAGTAAGATAATATTATGTGCATTTTATAGACGAGGAATCTGAGGATAAAAGAGGTTAAACAAATTGTTCAAGGTTAAGCATCTCCTAAGTGGTAGATAGAAAACAAAGCCAAGGTCTATCTAACCCCAAAACCCAATTTCTTTATACATCATTGCGAGATCACTCCTAAGAAACTCTTGAGAAACATCTTTGTTTCATAGACCCAAAGACTTTGGAAAAGAATTGAAAATTGTGTCTTAGTGTTATCATAGGTGTTACTGACTACTGATATCAGAAAGTAATTTCCAAAAATATGTTATAAAAGTGTGGATTTTAGTTTGGCATTCTTGAGCTTGGAGTCCTGCCACATGGGGCAAATAACAAATGTAATGATGATATTTACTCTCCTCAAATTTGCTGAGGTTTGCTCATCAGCAAATCTCAAGTGTCAGATTTGTTAATGAGGCTGTTAGCACGTCAACAGATAATATAGGTTCCAGCTTCAGTAGTGCAAAATATAAAGGTAATAAGAATAATTTCATGAAACTTTCAGTTAACTGCAACAGAACAGGATTAGGGCTAAGAGACAAGGGCCATGTGTGTAATCATCATGCCAAACAACTCATCAGATGTTTCTCCGGTTGATATGGTAGCTGTTATATTATGAAATATCCCATTGTTTCCATAGATAAACCATATGAAAAATTAAACTCAAGACATTCTGTGAATTTATCTAAATAATGTGCAGTCAATTTTGTTACATGCAAATATAAGATTTCCAAAGCCCATGTCTTAACCATGAAATAATACCAATATAACACTTATTAGTTATTTCAATATTAATAGAGAACATTTTAAGGAAAAAAAAAGTACCCATAATTCTGCTGCTTTGTTGACTTAAAAAAATTAATCTGCATATGTGGTTTAAAACTTCAAACGTTAAAGAAATATTCAAAAAAATTAAGCATTCTTTCTCTATCCTTCCCCTCAAAAAACCTCCACTCTTTTCAGTTCTTTTCCTAAAAGGTAATTATGATGAATATTTGTTGGGCTCATTTCCTGAAAAAAATAAAGAAAGCTTTGAAGATAAACATATACAGAAACTGCCTTATTAAAAGTCTATTGAGAATATCCTCATTATTTTAAGACATTTTTGAAGATATTACATTACCACATACATTCTTGCTTCTACCACTAATTCAGTCTATTTCAACTACAAGTTATAAAATATTCCATGGTAATATTTTCTAAATGTGAAGGCCACATGTATCATCCCAGAAAACCAAAAACAAATATCTGAGCTTTTGTTGAAATTTAGGCTTCGTTTCTAAAGTGCAAAAGTTGAAGATACATGTGGTTCAGTAGTAATCACTGCAGTTTGCAACTACTAAGCAAGCAAGGAGGTATGGTGAAGTTCTATGGTAACTGAATAAATTTTTCAGATCATTTAAAAAAATACACATGCAGTACCAACACCTTATAGTTGAAAAATTGTAATTAGATAACCTATGAAAATATGACATATTTTGTCTTTTTCGTTTTTTCTTATTATTTGCTTGCTTTTCAGTCTTTTACTTGTGGTTTCTAGCAACATGCTCTCATTTACAGTCTGTCTGAGATTTTTGTGGGAATCTTTAACTGTCTTGCATTTTGTTTTGTGATATTCAATTAATGAACTCTGACATTAAACAACATCATAATGAGATATGATTATTTAGGAATTTCTCCTTAGACAATACTCTCAAGACTTGGATTAACTTGATCACTGATCTGAAACTTACACACCTGAACTTGTATATTTTGCAAAAATTAAGAAAAAGTAAGACTTCGACCAGGCATGGATCCTATGATTGCCATGATTTTATACTTACCATTCTCTCCTTTGAGAACCAATAAGAGATTCTGAGAAGAGAAAGGGAAAAAAGGGGGAGAAATTGAAACATTCTTTTCACCTTCTTCAAGAATAAAATTACAAGAATGTGGATATGGAGGATTTTTTGTGAATAATCTGGAAAGTATGTCAAGAAACAGGCTATGAAAAACTCATTTCTGGTATTATTTGAAGTCTATAACTGATTAAGAGATATAATTTTAAATAAATTATATTATAAAATTAAATCTCTTTAATTTCTATACTTTTTTCATTTTTCTCTGTATAACATCCTGTAGTAATAAGTAGAACGTCCAAACAAAAAGTATTCATGTGCTTGTTGAATGAGGACTTAGTGATACTGCCCTACTAGGTAGATAGTTTTCTAATCCAAGTGATTGCCTGGGTTCAAATCTTGATGTTGTGATTTAGCATTTGTCTTTGAAAATATTATTTAATTCTTCTAAATTTTGGTTTCTTTGAACATAAAATAAAGATAATAATTTCCGCACACAGTTGTAAAAATTAAATGAGAAAATTCACAGTAAGCATTTAGTGAAAAGGAAAAAGAAAGAAATATAGAAATCTAATGTTTATTATATGTCAACTATTGCCAGATATTAGGTATGTTTCTTCCCTACATGGCTTCTAATTCACGCGCATGGTAGGCATGATACTTTCAGCTCAAAGGTTACGAGCCAAGAGTTCAGAATTGATTACTGATTGAAGTGCACACATATAGCAGTTAGGATTCAAGCCTAGATTTTCTAACTCAAAAGGTTTTTGTCTCATTATACTACAGTGCCTCCCAAGCAGGACAAACCAGTAGTGAATGTGGGCTTCTTGCCTTTATAGGGTTATTTGTGATTGTTTTAAAAAGATAAAAAATCTGAAGGGTTTAGACTAGTACTTAACACAGGAAAGGTACTCATCATCATCATCATCATCACAATCCCATTTTGCTTTCTAAAACCCTGGTGGAGAGTAGAATTCTGTCTTCCATGCTCGAAATTGATCAGTCTCTGCTAAGCTATTTTTTGAAGTATATCAAAGTTAGTCACCAGACCCATAAGGTAGATAACTAGAAATTCTCATTCTGTTTTAAATACCGTGCAATATACAATATCATAAGTAAAATAGATACTGATTTTAGTATTTCATTATTTTTTCCCAAATATACACATACCTCAGATTATCCTGTTACTTCAAATGAGCCAAGCCTGCGGGAATATCTCTAAGTAAAGGAGCCACTAGATTATACAGATTAATATAAAAATATGAGGATAAAAATAGAGAAAGAGTCCATACCATCCACAATATTCAATGTATCTGAATTTGTTAAGATACTAGGTATTGAAATGCATTTCAGAGCACAAATCTGGTTTTTTTTTCTTTTTCTTGTTTGTTTTGTTTGATATGATCTAGATCAGTGGTCCTCGACTAGTGGTAACTGCATCCCTCAGGGGAATTTGACAATTCCTGGAGAAATTTTTGGTTGACATAACTTGGGGGATGGAAAGTGCTACAGGCATCTAGTGGGTAGAGGCCAGGTATGCTGCTAAGCATCCTCTAGCACACAGGTCAGTTCCCATAACAAAACACTATCCAGCCCGAAATGTCAATAGTTCTGAAGCTGAGAAACCCTGGTCTAGATCAGTAGTTCTAAACCGTGGTAGCACATGAGAATTACCTGGGGAACTTTTTTAATGGCAATTCTTCGGTAACCCCAAACCCAGAAATTTGAACTTAAGTGGTCTGCGGTGGACCTTGCATACATTTAACTTCCCTAGTTCCCCAGGTGATTCTAATGTACGGTGCAACCAGGATTGTGAAGCACTGGCGTAAATAAAGCTAACTAGTTTTAATAAGGAAATAGAAAAGATGGTTACAATGAGAGGAAATCCTTACTGGGATTTTGCCAGAAGGATTCCTGCCTTTCTCCCTCTCTAACTTACCAGGAAAGTCCTCAATTTTTTCAGAGATACTACTAGATTCACTTTTTGTTGTAGCATTTTCCAAAACAGCCTTCTGACTAATAAAAATAAATATTATTTTAAAAGAGCCAGACTCAAAAAAACAAAAGCAGGAAACTAGACCTCACCCACACACAAAATACTCCACTGCTGACAGCACCATGTATACGGCTTTTATGCACAATCCTTCCTGTGAACAGCCATGAGGTTAACTGTCTCAAAAAATGTTTTTGTTTACCTCTCTTAACTTGGATCTGCAATGTTACTATCCTTCTGCAAATTCATTCTGTCCTTGGCTCTTTCTTCCCAGGCTCTCTTTGACCCACTGCTTCATTATCTCCTGCTCATCATGGAAACAAACATCTTCCAGCTAGATTTCCTCATGGGATCCTAAATCAAAGTTCAGTAGAATGTGAGATCCCCATTAAATTAAATATCAATGATTCAGAATCTCTACAGGGTCTCCTCTCTGTACCAAAAGTAGCTTATTAAATTGCCACAGTTATTGTTTAATGGAAAGCCAAAAGGTATAGAATAAGAGGTTATTTAATTTCTCTAATTTCAGTTTATCCACACAGATTGACTTAGAAATCTCACCAGGCTGAGTGAAAGATTTAAAAATATACTATGGAAGATGATTTCAGGCACATTTGTAATAGGGTTGATGATTGTACACAATAAATATACAGGTCATTCCTTCTTCTGGATAACAGCTTTGCCATCGGCTGCTGAAAGTCCAATTTCTGCCAAAGAAGGAAGGTTATGCTGAGCTACGTGACAAAATGGTTTTAACTCCTAGAAATAAGACAAGATACTCTAACGCATATCAGCTGTAGACTACTGCCTTCTCATGTCACCTGCTTCTGCAGAGTAAATAGAAAACTCCTACACTCTATGGAACTTAGATGTTTTCTGTTTTTAAAAATGCAAAATGTAAATGGGAGAAGCAACATAGTTAGAAATTTCAGAATTCTGTTGGTTGCCATGCAGCCAAGGTAATCTCAGTAACACATAATGAGGAGAACACAGCATTAAAAATAATGTGATTTGTAGCATAAAAGTATTGATCATCAGTGCCAAAGAGAATCTGAGTGTTTGAACAAGAAATAATCTGGAGTAAATAAACACCCACACTCATGAATGACAAAGGAACTATTCCTTTCTTAGCAATTTTATCTCTAAGCTCTTTGAATTGGGTAAACCTGAAAGGTACTATTTTATAGCAAAGGTCTTTTCTGTAAAGGACCAGATAATAAATATTTCAAGTTTTCAGGACGCACTGTCTCTGTCAAAACAACTCAACTCTGCCACTGTAGTATTAAAGCAGGTACAGACAACACATAAACAAATGGGCTGGAATGTATTCCAATAAAACTTTGAATGCGTTCCAGTAAAACTTTATTTATGAACACTGAATTTTGAATTTCATCTAATTTTCACACGTCATGAAATATTAATTTTCCTTGATTTTTTTCCACCCTTTTAAAATGTTAAAATCATTCTTAGCTCACAGGCCATGCAAAAAGTGGTAGTAGACTCTTTGGTCCATGGGCCCTAGCTTGCTGACCCCTATCTTGCAGTATTTATTTACCATTATTGAATTTTTGAAATGTTTATTAAAAGTTGTTAGAAAGCACTTATGGGACTTCCACTTCTGGCACAGGAGTATTATAGAGATGCTAAAAATATCCTGACACTGACACCTAAAAATGTGTAGGCAGAATTTTAAATGGTAGAATGAGGGAAAGAAATATCTTAATTGGCTGGGCGCAGTGGCTCATGCTTGTAATCCCAGCACTTTGGGAGGCCGAGGCGGGCGGATCACGAGGTCAGGAAATCGAGACCATGTTAAAACCCCGTCTCTACCAAAAATACAAAAAATTAGCCGGGCGTGGTGGCGGGCGCCTGTAGTCCCAGCTACTCGGAGAGGCTGAGGCAGGAGAATGGCGTGAACCCGGGAGGCGGAGCTTGCAGTGAGCCGAGATTGCGCCACTGCACTCCAGCCTGGGCGACAGAGCGAGACTCCGTCTCAAAAAAAAAAAAAAAAAAGAAATATCTTAATTAAATGAGCCTACAAGAAAGTAAGGAAACCTGATGAAGTTAGGAACACAGTGGAAACCTTAATCAAGGAAAAAACAAGCACAAAAGCCACTGGAATATCCTGAAGAAGAATACAGATCCCTGGGTATACAGAGCTTTAAAATATGAGAGAGACTGGGCACAATGCTTCAGGCCATAGAAACTTGAACCAAGCCACACAAAGCTCACAAGTGTTTCACCTTCGGGAAAAGGGAAATAGGAAAGAGAGAAAGAGGCAGTCAGCAAGAAATATTGACTTTCCAGCCTATACCTGTGTGAAAACAACAAAAAATTCTCACCAGTAACTTGCAGACACCAGCCTGGACACAGGTGGATTTGCGGACTAAATATAGACTATATGATGGTTCCAAAAACCGCAAACTAATAATTGTAACTTGCAAGTTTGAATTAGGTAACTGGCAGAGGCAAACACAAATCTTGGTAGTAGAACCCATATTCAGAGTTCACAGAATTCTCATACATAGAACGTCAACAAATAATTGCAATTACAGTAGTTTCTCATGATTAAAAAAGATTCACAAAATGCACAAGGAAACAAGTCACAATAAGCAAGAAAAACAGAAATAAAATATCATAGATATATATAATACATAAATAATTCCTATATTCCTAGAGATTATCAGATAATAAAAGATAAGTAATGTTATTAGGTTTAAAGCAAACAAAGAAGGAATTGAAAACAGGATCAATCAGTGAAAAGAGTCTCAAAAAACGACCAGGAAGTTCTTTAAAATGAACAAAATAGGATTTTAAAAAACAAAAATGTTAATAAACTGAAATTTAAAACTCAATGAAGGGATAAGATACAGGCAAAGAGAATTAGTGAACAGTTAGGCAGATTTTAAGAAACTGTTCAGAATGTAGTACCGAGAGAAAATAATTGAAAAATATCAGAGTGCTATTAGGTAACATGAAGAAAGGAGGAATAAATTCTAATAATTATCTAGCCACAGACCCAGGCTGTCTGGATAATAGATATCCCTTTTATTTATGAATCCAAAAGATAATAAAAGTGAGTTTTTTCAGAATTATTCAAAGATATCATTCATAGATTCAAGAAGCCCAGTAAATCTAAAGAAAGATAAATTTTTAAATTCACAAATAGATACAAAATGAAAACTTTCCTAAAAGACAAAATATAAAACAGCTAGAAATCAAAGATAGATGGGATCTAGTGTCCAGATTGCGCTTAGATTTAAGGGTTCAAAAAATTCAACTCTAGCACCAGAAGGAAAAGCCAAGTGTATGGGTATACATGTTGGCAGGGTGGCGGGGGGAGATGCAGAAGAGGGAACTTGTAGAAGTTCTATTCTGAGAACCACTCTCTCCATAAAGTTGGAAGCAAGGTCACCAATGGAGAGTAAGGTATAGATTGGTGGAAGAATTGGGGAGGGGGTTAAAAAAAGTATGGAATTGTTAAAAGAGTTTAACACTGAATAGAATTGGAAACTATATTATGAGTGCTGGCAGCATTAATAATCTTCCTGAGGTTTGTAGTCATTAATTTTAAGTAATATCATGTAGCTTCAGAAGTACAGGAAGAAAGTAGGCAAAGAACTGGATTCAACAAGGGCTGGGTTTTGACAATGTAAACAAAATGAATTAAGATAGGAATAAGGAGGACAAAGCTGTTTACAGTGGAGTGATTATAATGATTTGGCTAGATAAAGAGAAAAGTGAGAACAGGAAATGGGTGAGAGGTAATTAAAATATGACCAAAACTGTAAATTGTAGGTCTTCATGGAGTCACATAATTGGAATCAGAAGAGGAAAGAGCTTGGAAAGACAGAAGGCAGTGGCCAGAAAGTGGCCTACTCAGAACAGTTTATGAGGAGCTTGTAGTTAGTGTTCATAACAAAGAACTTCTAGGAGAAGACTGTGGGGTTCATGAGCTGGAGGGCAAGTTCACTAATGGGAAGAACTGAAAGGCCAAGAATGTTGGAAAAATTTTCTATGTGGATATTGAAAGCAACAAGAACTAAGATGGAAATTTCTGGAGAGAATGACAGTGAACCAAGAGGTAAATGTCCTAAAAATGATAGGAAATGACCTAAGACATATTAAGTGACTACAGCATAAAAAGACAGTGGATGTGAGAAAGAGTTGACAACAGTTTCAAAGCTGAATTTTACTGAGGAGGAATGGAGAATGGTCTGTATATATCAGCGAAGGCTGTTCTGTGCATTGTAAGATGTTTAGCAGCATTCCTATCCTCTATTGCCTAGTTGCCAAGGGCACCCCCTTTTCCCAGTTGTGACCATCAAAAATGTCTCCAAACACTGACAAATGTCCCTTGAAGAGGAAAATTGCCTCAAATGCTCTATAGGAAAACCTCACACCAAGTTCATCATGCTTGCTCACTTCAATTCTTCTCTTGCTACTTTCTCACAGTTTTCTTATCTGTCATTCACTTCCACCACTCCATTAAATGTGCTTTTTTTTTTAGTCATATATCTCTATAATATATATATATATATTTTATTATACTTTAGGTTTTAGGGTACATGTGCACAATGTGCAGGTTTGTTACATATGTATCCATGTGCCATGTTGATTTCCTGCACCCATTAACTCGTCATTTAGCATTAGGTGTATCTCCTAATGCTGTCCCTCCCCCCTCCCCCAACCCCACAACAGTCCCCAGAGTGTGATGTTCCCCTTCCTGTGTCCATGAGTTCTCATTGTTCAATTCCCACCTATGAGTGAGAACACGCGGTGTTTGGTTTTTTGTCCTTGCGATAGTTTACTGAGAATGATGTTTTCCAGTTTCATCCATGTCCCTACAAAGGACATGAACTCATCATTTTTTATGGCTGCATAGTATTCCATGGTGTATATGTGCCACATCTTCTTAATCCAGTCTATCGTTGTTGGACAAATGTGCTTTTATTAAGGTCACTAGTGACCTCCCCATTGCTAACTTCAGTGTTCACTATTTGGCCTCCCTTATATTCCTCCAAGCATTTGACAGAGTTGATCATTCCCTTTTCCTTGAAACACTTTCTTCACTTGATAACAGTATATACTCACCCAGTTTTCATTCTCCCTCAGCATCTTCTCCCTTTTACTTTCTTTCTGAAACTTAAACTTGTTGGTGTGCCTAAGATTCGATCTTTTGTGCTCATTCTCTTTTCTAGTCTCACTTTCTGGTGAGCTCTTCCAGTCTCATAGATGTTACCACCTATATATTGATGACACCCAGTCTTATGCTTCTATCCAAGTCTTCTTTACAGCATGGAGACTTATACAGCCAGTTACGTAAGTGACATATTCACTTCCATGTTTAATTGGTGTGTGAAATTATGTCAAAAATCAATCATCCAATATTTCCCTCAAACGTCTCACTGACAACCCTTCCCCTCACAGTTAATGGCAACCCCTGTCTTTCAGTGACTCTGGTCAAAAGTCTTGAGTCTTCTTTACTCCTCTATTCTTCCACGCCACCTCCAATCCATCAGAACATTCTGTTGACTTTAATTTCAAAACATCTATAACTGTATTAGTCCATTTTTCTGCCTCTGATAAAGACATACCCGGGACTGGGTAATTTATAAGGAAAAAGACGTTTGATGGACTCACAGTTCCGCATGGCTGGGAAGGCTTCCCAATCATGGTGGAAGGCAAAAGGCTGGTCTTATACAGCTGAGGCAGGAGGGAATATGTGCAGGGGAGCTCCCCTGTATAAAACTATCAGATGTCGTGAGACTTATTCACTATCACGAGAATAGCACAGCAAAAACCCACCCCCATGATTCAATTACCTCCCACCAGGTCCCTCCCACACATGGAGATTATTACAATTCAAGGTGAGATTTGGGTCTGGATGCAGAACCAAACCATATCAATAAAAAATTTCCACTTCTCTTGTGTCTACTCTCAATCCAACACATCATCTTCTGGGATCTGAATTATTTTAGTAATAACGGTGGGCAATAGTTTCCCAATGAATCTCCCCTCTCTCTACCTCTGCACCATACAGTCTATTCTAAATGCACCAGCCAGGGGAAATCTTTTAAAACTTAACTCAAATCTTGCCACTTCTCTGTTCAAAGCCCTCCTATGGCATCCCATCTCCTTCAGAGCAAAAGCCAAATGTGTTACTATAGCCTACAGAGTCCTAAATGATATAGCTCTTTGTTTCTTCTTGTACTGGGTTGTAGAGTGTTTCCAAAAAATTCATGTTCACCTAGAACTCCAGGAAAGGACCTTATTTGGAAGTAGCCTTTGCAGATGTAATTAAGATGAGGTCATACTGAATTAGAATGGATCCTAACCTATGACTGATCATATTAGAAAAAAAGAGAAAAGAAAAGAGAGATAGACATACAGGGTGTGTGGGTGGGTGAGGAAGCTGGGAATGCCATGTAAAGATAGAGGCAGAGATGGAGTGTGGAGTCTACAAGCCAGGAAACACTAAAAATTGCTAGCCCCACCAGAAACTAGGAAGGAGGCATGAAACAAAATCTTGCTCAGAACCTCCAGTTAAGGAATTAATCCTGCTAACACCTGTACGTCAAACTTCTAGCTTCCAAGACTGGGAGAGAATAAATTTATGGTCCTTGGTACTTTGTTATGGCAGGCTTGAGAAAATAATACATTTCTTTTATCTTTTTATTTTCTCCTCTTTCCCTTGCTAATTCTACTCCAGCTGCAACCTACTTGCTAGTCTTTGAATACCTAGGCATGCCTATGTCCCAAAGCCTTTGTATCTTGTGTTTCCTCTGCCTGGAACACCTTTCCCCCAGATGCTTGGATAGTTCCCCCATTCCTTCCTCATCTCTACTTAAAAGTTACCTTTGCCTGGCCAGGCGCAGTGGCTTAAGCCTGTAATCCCAGCATTTTGGAAGGCCAAGGCAGGCGGATCACAAGGTCAAGAGTTCGAGACCAGCTTAGCCAATATGGTAAAACCCCGTCTCTACTAAAAATATAAAAATTAGCCGGGCATGGTGGTGTGCACCTGTAGTCCCAGCTACTCTGGAGGGAAGAATTGCTTGGTGTGCACCTGTAGTCCCAGCTACTCTGAGGCAGAAGAATTGCTTGAACCCGGGAGGCGGAGGTTGCAGTGAGCTGAAATTGTGCCACTGCACTCCAGACTGGATAACAGAACGAGACTCCGTCTCAAAAAAAAAAAAAAAGTTACCTTTGCCTGATGTCTGACATATTTAAAACTGCTACAGCACTCCCTTCCTTCTCCCCACCTTTATTTATCAACCTATATGCTTTCACCTCCCAACAGTCTATGTAATTTAGTTATTTCTAAAATTGTCTATCGCCTTTTATCGCAATGTAAACACAATGAGTGCAGAGATTTTTGTCTAGTTAGTTCACTCACATATCCCCAATGTTTATAACTGTGAATGGCACACAGTAACATGTACAGACTATCTGTGATAGTTATCACTGATGATATTAATCTTAATCACGTGGATAAGGTAGTGTTTTCTCTGTTTTTCCACTTAAAGTTATTTAACTCCTGTTCGTTGTCTATTCTTTGGAAGCCAGTTGCTAAACACAGTCCACATTGTTGGGGGAAGGTGGGGGGAAGGGAGACAAGTTAAGTTTCACCTCCTGGAGGTAATGTACTTAGATAAATTACCTGGAATTTTTCTCTAAGGAAGCATTCACCATGTATTTATTTCGATCATTTATTTGTATCAGCTTGTACTCATGTAGATGTATTTTATACTCTGAGTTATAATCCAATACTACACTGCTTATTTTATCACTCAAAATGTCCTGGTTTGAGCCATCAGGAGCTCTTTCAGGATGGCCCCTGCAATGGACTACATTGTTTGCATTCCCCTAATGTTTATATGTCAAAGCCCTATCCCCCGATGTGATGGTATCAGGTGGTGGAGCCTTTGAGAGGTAATTAGGTCATGAAGGTGGAGCCCTCATGAACAGGATTAGTGCCCTTTTAAAAAGGGCCCCAGAGAACTATCTCACCTTCTTTCCTCCCTGTGAGGACACAGTGAGAAGAGAGTCATCAGTAAACAAAGAAGTGGCCCTTACTAGACACCAAATCTTTTGGCACCTTGATCCTGGACTTCCAGCCTCCAAAACTGTGAGAAGTAAATGTTTGTTGTTTAAGCTACCCAGTCTATAGTATTCTGTTATAACAGCCCTTATTGATGAAGACAGTCTCTATGAATTGATAACATGCTCCTATCCTTTTGTTCCTTACTCTCTAGAACTATAAGATGCTCCAGTGTTGCATTTTCCTTTTCCATTCTTAGAGTCAGCCATATATCCAAGCATAGTGGGAGAATTTCATATATCTCTCTCAATAATTGGAAAAGAAAAAAGATAAAAGTCAGTAAGAATATAGAAGATGTGAACAGTGTAATAAAGGAGCTTGATCTAATGGACATATATAGAATGTCACAACTAAGAATTGCAGCCTTTATACATTTCTAAGCATGACAGAAATATTTATAAAGATTGACCAAGTACTAGGCCACAAATATAGCTTTAATAAAATTCAGATAATTTTATCAAACAGATCACATTTGCTGAACACAGTGCGACAAATTAGAAGATTAATTATAAAAATATGACTAGGCAATCTTATACAGTCATTAAAATTCAAAAGCATTCCTTTAAATGACTCATAGATAAAAGGAGAAATCATAATGGAACCTTAAAACATTCATAGCTGAACAAAAATTAAAATGTGATCTATTACAACTTGGATGTACCTAAAATAGTTCTTTGGGACAAATATAGAGCCTTAATCATTTTAAGTAGGAAAAAAAATTTCAGAGTTAATGATCTAAGCATACACAGTAACACATTAGAAAAAACGCATCAAAATAAAGCCAAAGAAAGCCAATCGAAAGAAAGGTTAGAACAGAAAATCACATGCTAGCAACCAAACATGGAATAATGAGATCACTAAGGCAAAATGTTGTTTTTGGGGAAAGATGAATAAAACTAAGAAACGAGAATAACCAGAGAAAGTGAAAATGTGCAAAAAAAAGAAAACCACAACAAAATTTTTAAGAATGAAAAAGGAGACATACCACAGATGCCGTAAGCAATAAACATATAATAAGAAGGTATTAGGAACAATTATTTTTTAAAACATAGATGAAATATACAAATTATTTTCAAATATTAACTGGCCAAAACTGATTTAAGAAGAAACAGACCATCCTAATAGTCCTATAACCATTAAAGAAATGGAACCAGCTAAAAATCTTTCTATGAAGAAAACAAGAATTTTAGATAGAAATTCAGGTGACTTCTAGCAAACATGCAAAGACAGGTTTTCCAGTCTTACACAAACTACTCCAGAGAATAGGAATGAAGCCAGAGAATGAAGCCAGAGAATAAGAAGAAAGGGGGAATTCCCCACCTCACTTTATGAGGCTGGTATAACCTTGATACCAAAACCTAACAAAGACGGAACCAGAAGACAAAATCGCAACTTCATTATGAACATACACATAAAAAAGTTTAAACTTCAGTGAAACAAATTAATAACACTTAAAAAAGATAAAAAGATAACTAATCACGACCAAATTGGTTTCTCTGAGTTCTACAAGCTAGTCTCATATTAGAAATCAAATAATGTAACACACCAGGAATGAATTAAAGCAGAAAATTATGATCATCTCAATAGATGAGAAAATTACTTTTGAAAACTTTATTATCTTTTCAAGATATTAAAACACATACATGCACACACACACACACAAACACAGAGAGACAGAGACACAGAGAGAGAGAGATACAGAGAGAGAGAGAGACAAAGAGAGATAGAACAAGACTAGAAGTAATCATCTTTAACCTGATCAAGGGTAGTTATCAAAAATCTACCATACATAATGGTGAAATGTTAGAAACATTTGCTGTACTGTAAGATCAGCAACAAAATCTACAAAATCAGTAATTCTATGCAGTTTTATATGAGAAGTCCTGCAGTGCAGAGTTTAAGAGAAAGTAAATGAAAGCTATAAAAATAAAAAACAACCAAATTGCCAATACTTGCAAATGCTATAATTATTAATAGCTCTGCAGAAAACCTGGAATGAATCTACAGACAAATTTTTGGAAATACTAAAAGATTTTAATAATGTTGCTCAATGTAAAATCAATACACAACAATCAATTGCATCTTTTAATACCAACAACAGTTTTTAAAATGTGGCTTTGAAATACCACCATTATTCTAGCAACAAAAACATAAATAGGAATAAATCTAGAAATAAAACTAATAAAATAGTTACAAATACAACTGGAAAACTTTATTGAAAGCTATTAAAAACAACCCAAACAAATGGAATAATAAACCATGTTATTGGATTAAAAAAACTCAAAATCATAAAGATGTCAATTCCCTCAGGCTGATCTATAAATTCAATGCAATTCCAATTAGAATCCCAACAGGCTTTCTTTTCTCTCTCATGGAACTTGGCAGCTGACTCTAAAATTCATATGAGAGAGCCAGAAGCAAAATTTATATAAGACATTCCTATAGAAGAAGGCAAGGCTACAGATCAACAATACTTTATCATAAAGCTATAGGTATTAAGACAGTGTATGCCTCAGTATGGCTACAGAAATAGACCAACAGAATAGGAGAAAGAGCCCCAAAACAGACCCACACAGAGATAGTATTGCAAAGCAGTAGAAAAAGGATAGACTATTTAATAAATGGTGCTGCAACAATTGCTTATTCATATGGAAGAAATGAAATTGGATCCTTATTGCATATCATATATAAAAATCAATTTCTAGAGGATTAAAAATAAATGTGAAAAGCAAACTCATAAAATATTTAGAAGACAATATAGGATAATTTTTTATGAATGTGTGATAAGACAATATTTCATAAAAAAGTCAAAAAAATGCAAACTTTAAAAATAAAAGATAAATAAATTTGAACATTTTAAAATTCAAATTAAGAGCTTCTGCTGATCAGAGATAAAAAAAATATGTATATCTGTGTGGGTACACATAACAAACAAAAGTATTAAAGGATTAGTAGGCATAGAATATAAAGCTCTCCAAATTGTTATGTAAAAGACAACTAAATTGGGGGCAGAAGGGAATACGATGAAAGCATGAACAGGTGTTTAATAAAAAAGAAAGCACAAATGGCTCATAATTACATAAAAAGATGCTCTATCTCATTATTCATAATTAAATGTAAATTAAAATCACAAATCTAGGCTTCATAATTAATATATTATTTGATGTGTATGATAAAGTTCAGAAAAGCTTATTTTTTAAAAGTCACTCTAGTAGCAAGGTAAAGAATTGGCTGCAGAAGGGGTAAGCCAATAGATTCACAATATTACTACCCTAAGCAAGAAATAATGAATGACTAAACTCTTAAGACAATACTAATGAGAGAAAAAGGAGGAGATATGTCAGTGAATGATATTAAGGAAGACATTACCACTCTTATTCATCACTTATCCCTAGTAACTAGAGTAGTAACTAAAATACAGTAGACATTTAATAGATATTTGCTCAAATAGTAAATAAATGTAATGATTTATATGACACAAGAAATATAAGAAGTGAAATAACTGAAGGGATATATAGTAATGTCAACTTATTTTTTATTTTGTTACTTTTATGAGTATAAAATTTTACCTCCATACTTTTTGGTTTTAATTTTTGTACCTGAATAGTTTAAGAGGTTGAACACTATTCCATATGTTTCATAGCTAACGAAGTAGAAATCTCCCATATGTTTGTTTATATTGTTTCCCTTTTCTATGAATTATCTTTTTATGTCATCTGTCAATTCATTTATTGAACTTATATTTTGTATGATAATGTTGATATAAATGCTTTGTCTTCCATTTTATGCAAAATCCCTAAAATAAATTTATGATTTGTTATATTAATTTTAGTCTTACAAATGTTTAAAATGTTTATATAGTTGAACCTGATTATATTTTTCCCAAGTAATACATAGAAAAATATTAGCTCTCCAAAATTTAACTCTACTCAACTCTAATCAAAACTGAGTGGGTAAGAATCTAGATAGTCTTTGTTTGGCCTTTAGACTTAATTTATATATGTACTTACACATAAATTTAGGTTTACAATATAAGATATGAATCTGAATTTTTTTCCCAGACTTCCAAGCTTTTCCCAATTCCACTATATTGTCAGACAAGAAATTATTATATAAAAATCAACACCTTTTTCTTAGTTTACTGTGTTACTGCATTGATCCACATCTTTATTTTTGAACTTAGTTGTAACTTTCCAATAGATTGTCTGATACCCGCTCTCTGTTCTCTCTCCTTTCCTAACACCTCCTCCTTTTTGCACTTTAAAATATGCTGTTCACTACAGCTTTCTTCTCAGCCCACTTATTCATCCTGTGCATTCTCATATTGTCAATCGTATCTTGAGCACACTGACATTAGAATCTGTAGCCTAAATCTTTTTCTGAGCTTCATATTCATGGATCAAATGATCTACTGGGCATTTCTTCAAGATGTGCTAGAGGAACCCCAGGAGTAACATGTTCAAACAAAATCTGTTTTCCTTTCCTTTTTCTGCAAACGTATTTTTTCCTACATTTTCTTTTCTGTGGAAGGTAGAACCTTTGCTTCAGATACTCGAGAGTGATCAAAAACCTGGGAATACGCCTTTATCTACGCACTACAAATGTCCACGCAATAGCAAAGTTTTATCTATTCTCTCTCTAATTGTCTTTCAGATAGTAAAAACAAAACCAGCAATATATTTTTTGAGCTCTAGGTCAATGACATGTTAAGTATTTCAACATATTATTTCTCTGAATTATCATAGAATCTTATGATATGGGGACTAATTGAAAAATTTAAGACTGAAAGACTATGTCAATTCAGGTGCCCCACAAGCTGGCATCAAGACAAGATTAGCAAAGGATTTCTTGAGAAAATCACCTGTGAGGGGGAAAATAGGATGGGAGACACAGAAGGCTGGGAAAGGTGTCAGATGAAGATGTTACTTCTGCAAACCAGGGAAAGAAGAAAGGAAAATTGAGTAGGAAATTCTTAATACTTCGGTGCAGTTATAAGAAGGTTTTGAAAAGCAGATGGAGAGTTCCCAACCTAAATTCACTGTCCAGAGGGGCTCACATCTTCAGGAAAGGGCCTGTTTTAGCATCCCTCCCATGCTCAGTCACTGGCCAGTGAAAGCCCAGGGAAATGTGGCTTCAGAGGAAATGCAGTGATGGATTCAGAGCACAGTGGCTGGGGCTGCTACCCTCCCTGCAAGTCAGAGATATGGCAAGCATATTTTGTAACCACCGTGAAGAGTGTAAATAATTTGCCAAGATTTCACAGATAAAAAATATATAAAGCCAATATTCTACCCCATGCAGTGACTTCACAACTCAAACAATTGACTACCATGCAAATCTCCTTCCATCTTCCCCACTTCAAAGGATGTTGGAACACTCATCTAACTCATTTCCCTACTTCCAGCCTTGTCCCTAATCCATCCCTCCACACAGAAGCTAAGTAATTATTATGAATGCTACCCACATTCTCAAAATTATTTAATGCCTTCCACACTCTCTCAGAATAAAATCTAAAGTTTCTAACACAGCATATATCACTAATGATCTGGTTTCTGTCTACTCAAGTCTTATGTTCTGACACTTACACTGTTTTTCAGCTCTACAAAAATATTCACCTCTTCATTCTTCACTCATCCACTCAATAAGCATTTGTGGAGCATCTATCATATGTGACAAGTCTGTTTTAACAACAAGAAATTTCTCAAAGTTAGATGATGCCCCTATTCTCTTTAGTGAGATAATAAGTAGCAAAATTAACAAATTCAGAGAAGGATAAATGCTATGAATCAAATGAATCAGAAAAAAAAATGTTATAGTAGTAACAAGACTGGAAAGATGGTCCGGAAAGGGCTGAATGATAATTTGGAGGGAGAAGTTTCTAGGAGAGGGGATGAGGATAAAGACTCTGAAGAAGAAGGAGGTCAGTACCTTCAAGGAACAGAAAGAAGGTCAGTGTGTCAGAAGGGGAGTAAGCAGGGAGAGAGTAGACCAGAAGAGACAAGAGGGCTTGACATTGTGAAGCTAAAAGAGGGTACCACGCAGAGGGGTGACATAACAATACTTTTATGTTTTAAAAGGAGCACTTTGGTTGCTGAGTCAAGAGTGAATTATAGGGAACAAATACAGGAGCTGAATTTGTTGGTTCCTGGGCATACCACGTTTGCTTACTCATCTCTATTACATCTACAGAAAATGTTTGCTCTATTACACCTACAGAAAATTTTTGCTCATACTTGAAATATCAGCCAAAATATTAGCATCTCTGTGACACCTTCTCTCATTCATCTAGGAAGATCTAAATACTTCTTCTTCTAGAATTCCATTGCATCAGGGTGAGTTCTAGCAAACTGCTAGAATCCATTATCCTTTGGAGAGACCAGAGAATCGTGTAGACTTCTGGCATTTGTACTATTTTTCTTTATATACTAGAGAAAATGCTGATACTGTCACTGTGCACCAGTTAACTCTGGCTCCCAAGTTGTAGTTGGATGAAACAATTAGTCGGCCTTGGCCAGGCACGGTGGCTCATGCCTCTAATCCCAGCACTTTGGGAGGCCGAAGTAGGCGGATCACAAGATTAAGAGGTCAAGACCATCCTGACCAACATGGTGAAACCCTGTCTCTACTAAAAACACAAAAATTAGCTGGGCGTGGTGGTGCACACCTGTAATCCCAGCTACTTGGGAGGCTGCGGCAGGAGAATCACTTGAACCCAGTAGGCAGAGATTGCAGTGAGCCAAGATCATGCCACTGCACTCCAGCCTGGCGAGAGAGCAAGACTCCATCTCAAAAAAAAAAGGATTAGTTGGCCTTTTTTAAAGAGATCATAATAATTTCTATTAAAACCAACACATATAAGTTAAAAGGAGAACTTACCAATGGTAAATGCTAAAAGAAATGCCTATGTAATAACTAAGTTTGATTTTTTGTTTGTTTGCAGCTTTTAATGCTGATGTCAGCATTATATAACAACAGATGCTATCTTGGGCATCTACAGGCATTATTTTATAAAACTTTTCCAGTATTCCTGAGAGAGAAGTCTGCCCTCTGTAGTCATTACCAAGTTGATTTCTTTCAAATGCATCACAATCTTGACATATTTATAAAATTAATGCTTCCCAATTTTCAAACTCAGTCTTTAGCAAGAAGTAAAGTATATCCTTGATAGCTCCTTGTAGTAGAAATATTTTTCCTCTGACATTTTAACAAGTTTTCTATTTCAGTCTCTTGTCCTCAGAATGCTGCCTTGAGGATTTTCTCATCTTCTAGCCATTGTCAAACCCTACTCCTTCTTACAGGCTTCAATATCTATATTCCAAACCCATAGATAAAAACAATTTCTTCCTGAAGTTTCCTGATGGGAATCACAGTGGACTCACAAGAACCCACATTGGGAAGTATTATGGAAACCTATGAGGCATTACATTCTTTCCTCCAAGTCTGCAGAAAGTCTAAAAACAAATCAATACATGTTGAGTGCCTAAATGCCTTCCTGCCAGCCAGTTTCTTCAGGATTAAAGGGATTCTCCAACCCTCTCCCTACAAAAAACAAGTGAAGAGCTGCACTGAAACTCTCTATGTCTAATTGACAAATGCATTACAGTGGGAACTCAAGTTCCTTGATTAACATGATGCTTCCCTTTCACCTGCCTTCTAATGACTAGGCCATCCATTGCTTCATTGTCAAATCATTGCAACTTTGAGTTGCCACAAATGAAAAGTCCTTTGTGTAAACACAGCTCGCTAAGTAAGAAAAGCAGTATAGACTCACCAAGTTGTTCAGGGCCAGCTGTCAAATCAGAGATGAAAGAACTGATTTTTAGAAGTTCGCAGAGCAGATGAGGAAAACACTTTTAAAGTGCTGTCAAGGTGCAGCTGTCCTTGAAGAAATGGCTTCCTGACAGCTGCTGGTGCCTTCCTTCCTGCCAATGTTTAATTTCTCTGAGAGAATGAGGGCTTTAATTAGGTTCCTAGGGCAGCTAGCTCTGTATCTTTGACCTTATCAAGGATGCAGGATTTCAAAGCACAGGCTTAGATAGGTCTCCCTTCATTACTGATCAAAAGTCTCCCTAGGAACCCTCCTGGGCTCAGACTTCAGTTCCTCAGAAACCAAGGCTGCCTTTTTGTGCTTTCTTCTAAACGGTAGTCTTACACCAGCTTCCCTGACATTGCCAGACTCTTCAAGGGAGAAGGAAGTGTTCAGGAAGCAAAAATTAGATGCAATTCATACAAGAACTTTTTACGTCTAAATCTACTCTCATATATCAGTGTGAAGGCCTTCTAAATATTGGAAGAGGTTTACATCTGGTTTATTGACTTGATTTTCAAATGAATAACACTCTGAGTTTAAAAAAAAAAAAGCCTTCAATTAAGTACCAAGACTTACTTTCAACCTGATTGAGAGTATGTAATTCCTCTAAAAAAGACAGATGTTGAATTTTAATAATAGAATTTTTTGGCATGTAAAATTAAGCATAGAGCATCTGCTTTTACAATGCCAGCATCTGTTTCTTTGACATCTCTGCCCTCCCTTCTGCTAATCCAACTGTGAATTTGGTATAGAACCTGATATGAAAAATGGATAAAATTGTTAATGATATGCTAGATTCTACAGGGCCAGCATAAACTAGGCAATCAGAATTAGACTGTCATTCTAAAGGAATAAAATCTTCTGAGTCACTCTTGCTCATGATACTCAGATTTCCAACTGAAATCAACAAATGCAATTTTTTTTAAGAAAACAGTGACATAATTTACAAATGACATTGTGTGTTCTGGGGCTTTCTTTTGGAAAGCTTTTTGAAAAATTATTTAAAAGGCAGCAATTTAAGACTCTCATTAATACTATCACTCATTATATGTTATTCACATAACATCAAGAAAATGCACTCAAGGAAAGAAATTTCCTTGATCATAATCTTTTAAAAAGGACATTCAGAGAGACTAAAATGGAGTATAGTTGTACAGTAAGAAGAAACTTATCATTAGATAACCATAATGACCTTCTATTGAATGAAAACAAACACTTGGTTTAATAATGATACGCCAAACTCCCTACTCCTGCATCCCTTTAATTCCCATGTATATATTTATTCATTCAATCAGATGTTATTAAAAACTAATTCTGTACCAGCAAGGTTAGATATTAGGCATATAGAAGCTACTAAGCCAAAACTTAGGCCCTTAATCTAAGGTCCAGAGGGGAAAACACACACTTCACATACAAGTAAATATGCAATTTAAAACTCTGTTATGGGCGTTGAGTAAAAGCTACAAATTATTCTGACATAAATTAAAGAGGATAGTATATTTTAGAATGATTAGTTAAGGAAGACATTCAAAGAGAAGGATGCTTAACCCAAAACCTGAAGAATAAGTAGACGTTAATAATTAGGAAAGAGTAAAATCACCAGAAGAAAAAGATTAGAGCAATACTTAAGAAATCAAAAAGAAATCCAATGCATCCAGAAAGTATAATTAGTAAGGGCAGGGAAGATAAGATGAGACTGGAGAAATACAACTGGATCCACGTAGATCCTAGCAACAGTCTCAATCATGCCCTAGGTTCCAAAGCCACTGTTGTTTTCGGCCTGGGAGAATGAGGAGACCCAGAGAAGAGAATCTCTGGCCCACTGAGTAGTGGCATGGCCTCACTGCTGGACTCACACTATTCATGTGCCCATGGTCACAAATCCAGCCTTACATCCCAGCCTGCATAATAGCTCACCTGTCACTTTCTCCTTGATGGAGTTTTATAGTTAGGATTCTCATCAAGGTACCCAGCCCTGCTTGCCATGAGGTCATCCCAGCTCTGGCAATGCCCCTGAGCTAGTCATCAAACCTTCTACCATGATTGAGCATTCTTCCAATGTTTCTGTTATCAGAAACAGCAATTCATTCAAGTTCCTGCAGGCAATGAAAGTGGCACATGAAACCTAGACATAGAGGCTTCAGGAACAGCAGAAACTAGAGACTTGTTTCTTGGTCTATGGCAGCTGTATGAATCTCATGCCTTTTTCAAGACTCGACTACTTTCTCTCCCTCCTGCATCTCCCTGCTTCTCCACCAGCTTTGCTGTCCCCCAGTCCATAGCTTTTCTATACCTCCTTGTGCCTATTATCCATGGCTTCTGTTCCCTCATAACTGTGGCTCTACACGAATCTGCCATTTCCTCTCAGCATTCTCCAGAGATAGAATCTAATACACTCAATTTATCTTCTACATTCAGGCCAGTTTATTCATTGATTGATTTTTGGATTAGTCTCATCCGTTAATCCCATTGACTATGTCCCCAGGGCATAGAGCCTGAGGTCAAAAACATTGCTGCCAACAGGTTGTCTATTCAACATAGATTGTATTGATAGCATGGCTGCTTGGAAAGATCTGTACTGATTAAACATTTTTTACCTCAATGTCTTTATTTGCAAAATGAAAGCAATGCCATCTTTATCTGCTTCAAAAACATATTATGATTATAAAACTCCTATACTCGTGGCTACTAGGGAGGCTGAGGCAGAAGGAGTGCTTGAGCCCAGGAGTTCGAGGTTACAATGAGCTATGATCACACTGCTGCACTCCAGCCTGGATGACAGAGTTAGACTCTGTCTTTAAAAAATAAGAAATAATTTTTTAAAATGTGACACGGGTTGTAAAATCACTTTAAGAAGTTAAAACTCACAAACTGTAATTCAGGTATTGTACCTAAAATATTATCATTATCAAATTTAAGATATAACAACAGAATTCCATCATACTGCTATGTTATATTAAGGGAGAAAGGTATTTGTGGCCTTCAGTATCTACTTTCAGCATCATCTCGCTCTTTTTTTCTTTTTTTTGACAGAGTCTCTCTCTGTTGCCCAGGTTGGAGTGCAGTGGCAAGATCTGGCCTCCCTGCAACCACCACCTCCTGGATTCAAGTGATTCTTGTGCCTCAGCCTCCCAAGTAGATGGGACTACAGGTGTATACCACCATGCTCGGCTAATTTTTGTATTTTTAGCAGAGACAGGGTTTTGCCATGTTGGCCAGGCTGGTCTCCAACTCCTGGCCTCAAGTGATCCACCTGCCACCCACCACAGCCTCCCAAAGTGTTGGGATTACAAGCGTGAGCCACCACACCTGGTTTTTATATCATTGTTTATATATCATTTATATCATTTACTATAATAGAAGTTTATATCCTTACTTTTCTCTACTAGATCCTTAACTTGGCAAATATTTCTTATTGAGCCAGACACTATGCTAGGAAATCAGCATGCAACAGCAGAAAACATAGAATGGTCTGAACTTAAGTTGCTTATTGTCTAGCCAGAAAGAGAACTGAAAAGTCATACCTATAGACAGTGATAAGCACATGATAGCTTTGTATGTCCTCATGAATAGACAGCAACTGTTCATGGAAGGTGATGACCATGCTAATTCCTATCATCATCCCTTCCAGTAGATAACATCTACTGGATGTCACCTACTACAGCATAATAAGTTTAATAAGCTCAACCTTCTGGAACCCAGCCAGGAAAAGGAGAGTCCAGTCTGGAATTGAGAGAAAGAAATCTCAAGGACAAAACCGTAGTCAAGGTAGAGGCCACTACCAAAGAATCAATTGCTCAAATCAAAGAAGTGATCAACTGGGTAGCCATTTTGGAAATATTGAACAGAAAAGACATAGAAGTGATGAAGTAAAGGTCAAACCACCACCAAAAAAAAAAAAAATGGAGATAATGGTAAGTAGAGGGCATTTTTCAGATTACTAACTCAATACTAACTCAAAACAGTCAAGTACTAAATTTCTTTAATAGCGTTTTTCTGACACAATAGGTGTGTGTGTGTGTGTCTGTATATATATTCTATAGAGAGTAATAGGCATATAGTAAGTAGTCAATAAATATTAACTATCATTGTTATTAGTAGTAATATTGCCTCTGGACTACAAATATGACATCATAGTGAAGAACCAAGCCAAGCATTTAGAGGCCTTTTACATTATATTATGAAAGCTACAACATAAACTATGAAAAAAAAGCAAATTATTTGACTCACATTATAATTGAATCAAGGCTAAAATGAGATGTCTCCTAGTGGGGGCTACAAAATCATTTTTATTTCCCTGATTGCCTTTGAAAATGATCCTGTAAATCCATGATAGAAACAATTAGGACAAAGAGGGAATGACCAAATAAGTACTACTTTGTAAAAACAAAGAATGTTCATTGTTTTTAAATTTCCAGGAATGTTATACATTGCATAACTGTTGTTTTGCTCTCATTGAATTCTATTAAGTTTGGAAGATTTTTGGTTGGTTATGCCGAATGCTTCTCTTCATTATCCTTAGAGCACAAATAATAAGTTGATTTTCAAACCACAAATGCTTTCTTTTTAATCAAGCTTTTGCAACAGTAGAGCTTAAGTTCAAGAGTTGTTATTACTTTAAAAATCTGTTTTAACAACACACATCACTGTGGTTTCTAAACACTATTGCCTCCAAATCATATTAACATGTGCACCCGGAGACTTGGGTTTTGGCCAAGTCTTATAAATTTAAACAAAGAAGAAAGCAAATTTCAATGACTATATCTTGAAAAACAAATATGATGAGTGCCCTGGTTTTAAACACTTTTGGTTATTTTAAAGATCGTACAGAAAAATGTGAAGATATTTTATACATAATTGTTCTGAAATTACTAGTTCTGAAGAGTACAAAGAATATCTTTATTGGACATTGGCATGTATACTGATTTTTAAAAATTATTTTATAAGAATAAGATCCTCACAATTTAAGAAGACATGATATGAATAATCCTTTGCCACTATTGAATTTGGTTGCTTGGGAGATTTTAGGGTAATCAAACTCAATTAACGATTGGCTTAGGATCTACTACCCAAGTTAATGGTATATTGCTTTGCTTTCTCCAAAAATTCAAAATATACCACACCATATTTGACAACTCTATATGATTTTTGACTAACACTGAGAACTTGATGATTCTAAATTCTGAGATTGCAGGTCTCCCTCTGGCATCATCTAGGGTTTCCATTTTATCTGATTCCTGAATCTTCCCCATAACAACTTGAGAGGCAGTCATCCTGCCTCTGTTTCAACAGCCCCCAAAGTGAGGTGATTTCTACTGCTAAAGATAACTATATCTGAAAACCGTCTCTTAAACTAAGCCCAGAACCTCCAGAGCTTACCTATGGAAAAAAATGTCCAAACAGGATCAGTGACTACAACTAGATTCTCCTTAAGTTCTACCTTTCCCTCTTGGATCTCACTTTTGGACTTCTGCAGCCACCATCATATCAGCTGTTGGAGATCATACTGCTCTCTCTGGAGATATACAATTGGATCTATTTAGATCCATGCAACTCAGGAATGGATGACAACCCTTCCCTATAATCTCTCTAGGATAGCTGAGCAGTATGAGAATTTCAAAATACTCCCTAGTGTACAAGATAAGTGCATAGAGTGTACAAAGGTTGCAGTCTACATCTTTGTACAGCCAGCACTCTTCCTGCTCCTTTTATACCAAGCCCAATAAGATGATGCTGTCATGTCTTCCTTCTGCTTCCATAATAATAGATTCTCAGGAGCAACTGGACTGATTCCAGTGCCTACAGAATAAAAAGGAGGCCTGTGGGCTATGAGGCCTTCAGTACAACAATCCTACTGCTACAAAGCCAAAATTGGTCATCATATTGAGAGAAGGGGAGAAAAAGGAGAACATTTGATGGAGGACTCAATGGCAACAATAAAATTATGACAATGCCTACAAAATAGTGTGTCATGATCATACGTGTTCTGGGAAACACGTGTGTCATTTAGAAGAATTATTTAGGTCACTTTAGCAACCATGTCCCATATTCTGGTTTTTAATTACCATAAATATTTCTTGTGTTTTTCTCATCGATGTCTCCAGCATCACTTTCACTGTGTTTCCAGCTTTTTCCCAGGAAATGTCTGACCTGGAACCTGGGAAACACATCTCACGTTATTCCCACACTGTTTTTTTCTCAGCGATTTAGTTCCCATACCTGTCCATTTCAGTTGACTGCTTCCTCCTTTCCCAAGTACTTGAGTTCCTTTGTAATAGTTTTTTGGAAGTTCACAGTATTCAGAAGCCTGCCTGAATCATGGTTTGTCCTGAGGTCAGAAACACAATATCATGGACAATCAAAGTGGCTATCAATGAGCTCTCTACAGGAACATTGAAAACTATTAAAAAGACCATTGGAACATCTGGAGTCCAAGGTTCAGCCTATTTGGCATTCAGATAAAATAGCCAGGTTAAGGGAAAATAGTAGATTCAACACTTAGAAGGCCAAGCTAGGCAGCGGAGCAATATAGATAAGAACAGTGGGACTTAGGGCTTGGAAAATTATAATTTGATAAAGCAAGTTTCAGCTACTACTCCATTTGGTGTCTACGTGTATGGCATACATGTCCATGTAGAAGTTCATAGCGTTGTGTTTCTTTTTTAGCTAAACTGATGCCTTTATCTATCTTTCTAAAATTTTCTTTTTCAAATTACGGTGTATCTTGTGGATTTTCAAAAGTCAGCACGTGTATATTTACCTGATTGTTTGAAATTGTGAAACACATGGTGTTCTACTGATGTGAGCACTATAATTTATTCAAATAATTACCAATTGATGGATTTTTATCTTACTATTAATGCTTTGGCACACATCTTTCTATTTACCTTCTATTTCTGATTACTTCTTTAAGATAGATACCTAGAAGTGGGATTGGTGCTTTGAAGATTATCCATAAGTAAGTTTTTATTAGATGCTGCCAAATTGTCATCCAAAAAGGCTGTACCAATTTGTACATCCAGCAGCAGAGCATGTATGGAATATTTCACTCTATAACTTCATGGTTATCAATCTTTCAAAATTTTGCCAATTTTTAGGTGAAAAATATTGTCTTGCCTTATTTGCATTTTCCTGATTATTAAGATTGAGCATTGTTTTATATGTTTATGGAGCATTTGCATTTCTTCTTCTGAGTCATTATACTTTTTATGATACATTCTCTATTAGCATTGTTTTTCTCCTGAGAAGACAATAAAAGAACTGGGCTTTGAGGAGAAGAATGATATTTCAATGGGGAAATGAGTTCAGAGAAATGAAAAAGAAACTGTAGACAAACACATCTTTCATTGTTACTGAATTCTGTACCCAGAATCACTTCGACCAAGGAGAGTCAATGTCATCAATGATTGAATAGATTAAATGCACTAATATACAATAGTTAGAATGCTATGTGAGTTTCACTTAATAGTATTTGGTAACCTTTGACAAATCACTTAATTTCTCCGTAGTTCAGTTATCTCATCTGTAAAATGAAGATAATATTACCTACTTGATAAAGTAATTTTAAATATTAAATGAGTTTGATGTGTATAAAGTGCTTGAAATAGTATTTGGCACATAGTAAATCTATAGAAGTATTCATTATTACATTATAATTTCAGAATGAAAATGTATAAATGATTCACTGCACATACAGATTTTGTGTTTTTTAAAAAAGTGATTTAAAAAGAGCAATGTCAGTAAACAAGCATATGCAAAAATGTTCAACATCACTAATTATTACAGAAATGCAAATCAAAACTACAATGAGATACCCATCTCACACAAGTCAGAATGGCTGTTTTTTAAAATCAAAAAATTACAGATGCTGGTGAGGTTGCAGAGAAAAGGGAATGCTTATACACTGCTAGTGGGAATGTAAATTAGTTCAACCATTATGACAAGAAGTTTGACAATTTCTCAAAGAACTTAAAACAGAACTACCAGTTGACCTAGCAATCTTATCTTTGGGTATATAACCAAAGGAATATAAATTGTTCCTTTTTATATAACAAAGGCACACGCATGCCTATGTTCATCACAGCACTATTCACAATAGCAAAGATATGGAATCAACCTAAAGGCCCATCAACGATATACTGGATAAAGAAAATATGGTACATATACATCATGGAATACTATGAAGCTATAAGAAAAACATGAAATCACGTCCTGTGCAGCAAGATAAATGGAGCTGAAGGTCATTATCCTAAGCAAACTAACATAGGAACATAAAAACAAATACCACATGTTCTCACTTATAAGTGGGAGCTAAATATTGAGTACACATAGACACAAAGAAGGGAGCAACAGACACCAGGGCCTACTTGAGTGTGGAGGGTGAAGATCAAAAACCTACTTATCAGGTACTATGCTTATTCCCTAGGTGACAGAATAATGTGTACAACAAATCCCCATGACACATAATTTACACAAACCTGCACATGTACCCCGAACTTAAAAGTTTAAGAAAATAGAAAAATAAAGTTAATAAAGTATTAATAATGAACATACAAATAAAACAAAGCAGAACCATCAAGCCATTTTAGACTCACAGCATCCCTCCTCCTTTTCATAGGCTGGTTTGGCTTCATACAAAGTAACACCCTGGCATCCACCTTAAAATAAATAAATAAAATGTAAAAATAAAAAACAGTAGTGCAAGAATGTTTTTTTCTTGTTTTTTTTTGTTTTTTTTTAATTTTTTTTATTATTATACTTTAGGTTTTAGGGTACATGTGCACAATGTGCAGGTTTGTTACATATGTATCCATGTGCCATGTTGATTTCCTGCACCCATTAACTCGTCATTTAGCATTAGGTATATCTCCTAATGCTGTCCCTCCCCCCTCCCCCCACCCCACAACAGTCCCCGGAGTGTGATGTTCCCCTTCCTGTGTCCTTGAGTTCTCATTGTTCAATTTCCACCTATGAGTGAGAACATGCGGTGTTTGGTTTTTTGTCCTTGCGATAGTTTACTGAGAATGATGTTTTCCAGTTTCATCCAGGTCCCTACAAAGGACATGAACTCATCATTTTTTATGGCCGCATAGTATTCCATGGTGTATATGTGCCACATTTTCTTAATCCAGTCTATCATTGGACATTTGGGTTGGTTCCAACTCTTTGCTATTGTGAATAGTGCCACAATAAACGTACATGTGCATGTGTCTTTATAGCAGCATGATTTATAGTCCTTTGGGTATATACCCAGTAATGGCATGGCTGGGTCAAATGGTATTTCTAGTTCTAGATCCCTGAGGAATCTCCACACTGACTTCCACAATGGTTGAACTAGTTTACAGTCCCACCAACAGTGTAAAAGTGTTCCTATTTCTCCACATCCTCTCCAGCACCTGTTGTTTCCTGACTTTTTAATGATGGCCATTCTAACTGGTGTGAGATGGTGTCTCATTGTGGTTTTGATTTGCATTTCTCTGATGGCCAGTGATGATGAGCATTTTTTCCCTTGTTTTTTGGCTGCATAAATGTCTTCTTTTGAGAAGTGTCTGTTCATGTCCTTTGCCCACTTTTTGATGGGGTTGTTAAAAATGTGTTCTTTTAGCAATTTTGAAATACATGATTCATTATTATTAACAATGATCACCATGCAGTGCAATAACTTATTCCTCCAGTCTAAATGAAACTGTGGACACTTTGATCTGCATCTCTCCCCATCCCTCCCTCTTTCCCACAGCCTCTGGGAACCACCTTTCTATGCTCTGTTTCTATGAGATTGACTTTTCCTACCATAAAAGAAACTAAGTTGGTGAGGTGAGGGATATGTTAATTAGCTTGATTGACTCTATAATGATGCATCTTGCTACATAGACCAAACATCACATTGTACTTCCATAAATATACACAACTATTGTCAATTAAAAATAAATATTTTTAAAAGAAAATAATTTTAAAAAGAAAGAACAAAGTAATGCAAGAATAATATAATAATAATATGTATATACACATATATGAAATTATCATTATGCTAGTGGGGAATGGTGTAGTGAGGAATGATTGTGAAATCCACTGAGAGAGGAACAGATATCTAAGAAGTCTGCCTGATGCCGCTGTGTTTGTCTTCCTGGGCTGCAGGTAGGTAAGTCAGTGGGAGGGCAGGAACACCAATTAGCACTGGATATCCCAGGGAGAGCCAATAACACGTCCAAGCCATCAAAGCCAATATCCTTGAGGGTGACGTGAAAGCTAGGAGCTCCTCAGACACAATGTAAAGAGTAGGAGAGAATCAGTCCAGTGCCAGAAATTGGACAGGAGTTGAATCAGAACGAGAATAGACAGTGATAGGAGAAAAGGAGGTAGGACAATTACATCAAATTTGTTGGAACTTTGTGCTTCACTTTTCTGGGTCAGTGGCTGTTAGGGAGGCTTAAATGCAAAGGATAGAAGGGTTCACCTAAACCAAATGGAGAATGAATGGTCATGACATAGATGGACTAAATTAGGACCACTGCTACCTTGAATTTGTACATGGTTCCTCTGTGCAAAAGGTATGATAATGCAGCAGGCACTCTGAATTCAGGGCTCTAATGACTCTGAATATGACCCTAAATATCTCTTCATCACACTAGAGTCTAGGGTTCAAAGACTTGGACCAATTTTATCAGGTATCTAACCGATGGAAATCCTACATTACCTTATTTCTTCTGCACAAAGGAAATACTCCACCCCCAGTTGAAAAATGTAAATACTAAAACTATTTTAAAGTTGTAAATGATAAGAGGCTTCTATAACTAGAAAAAATGGATACTAATGAGCGAGCAACAGATTGTAGATTCCCTAGGCCATGAAATGAAATAATTGTGAATTCTCCCTAAAGTAAGACAAACACAGTGAAAAGTGTGCTTTTATGCCCTTCTCCTGTCACTTCTAGTCTATGCTTTGTATGCACAGAAAGGTATCTTTTTTATTTTCTTTTTAAAATTCTGTCTTCATATTTCAGATTGACATATCCCCTGAATTATTTCTAGAGACTCGTTCTGGTATTGTAACCTTTCACATTTTGAATATTTGTGTGTGATTGCAACCTTCCAGGGGGTTTCCATGAGTTTAATTTTAGTTGTGGAATTAAGTTTGAGTATCCGGTTTATGCAATTGTAAAATTATATAAACAGTAAAAGTTTTAACAGGAACTTGCCTATATTTTGTCAGGGGAAGGAAAGGAGGGACAGACAGGAAGCAGGTTGTAGGAAATTTGGGGTCAAAAGATCCATGATTCAGACAAGTATCAACACTTACCAGCTAGACAAATCACTGAGTCTCTTTTCTTATAAAATGAAGAACTGTGAAAGGGATTAAAATGCTCAAGTGTGTGAAATTTTCCCATAAGAAAAGCTAACACTTCGGAGTGCACACTGTGTGCCAGGAACTCAGCTAAGTGCATTACGTGGATCATTTCATTTAATCCTCACAACAACCCTGTGAAGTAGGAATTATTAGTTGCATCATTTTACAGATGAACAGCTTAGAGAAGTTAAATAACTTGCCCAAAGTTACAAAGCTTGTAAGCGCAGTAAGTGGGGTTTCAAGCTCAGCACTAACTCCAAAACTAAACTTAATCACTGTTTTAGGTACTAGTTCCTTCAATGTTTTACTGGCTCCTAATACACATGTCAGCACAAACTAAGTTTTAGCTGCTGTGCCAACTCT